>NC_056743.1:1206476891-1206586891 GCF_019279795.1 Protopterus annectens
AAGAACAAGTATGACGGTCATAGTCCATGATACCTCACTGGACTATATGAAGAGGGACATAGAGCTCTCTGAATACATGTGTCCCAGGTGGGTATGAATCTAGCCTTGAGTCGCATCCTGCCTTCAGCAATGATTATACGACAGGACCAGCAAAAATTACCTACTTCAACAAATGGCTTAGTTTCTGGTGTCACAACAAGGGGATTCAATCTCTGACAGCTTGGGTAGACATAACCGACAAGCCACTATGCTTTTCAAGAGATGGTTTGCACTTATCACCACTTGGCTTCTGAATATTGACAAAACCTTTGTCAACATAGTGCCTTTTTTAGGATATGCCAAGTTAAGCCCGCCAACATAATAAAAATCAGTCAGAAATACCTAAAGGTGCTGCTTCTTAATGCTAGTAGTTTAAATATAAAAAATATTACCTGGAAGCACTCCTTACCCTAGAAAATTCACACACATATATGCAGTCACAGAAACATAGTTCAGAACCATAGTAATCACTCTGGCTATTAAAGTCTACAGTGTCTTTCATACATTTTGATCCCCCTTAGCTCTGAATAAAACATATGGAGGAGGTGTTTCAATGTTTTTAAAGCACTAATACAATGCTATACTGGTCCAAAAACATGACTGAATTGAGCTGCTGCTTGCCCAACTAACCACAGGTGTGAACCCCCATCATATCCTTGCATAACAGTGCTACTAAAAATAGACACAGGAATGTTTAGAGGAGATGCATTAAACACGTTATAAAGCTAAACAAGGAGCAAGATTAAACCATACAGCCCTGAAATCAAGTTAGTATCTAATCATACTGCCTATGCTGATAAAGCAATTTCAATGTCCATAACTGAAAAATCTGGCACGGTACAATTAACACCACTAAAGCTACTGATGTGTTACAGTAAGACAATCTAGCAGACCTGAGCGAACGGTCAGTTTGTACAAGACCAGTGTTATTGCAAAATATCAATGCTAATAATACATATAAGTGGAAACAAATGCGCTGATGAAATTATATAGTATTCTCCATTCATAAAGAATGCTCCTGCTACGCTGACTCAGCAGAAAGTACAGTTGTGTACCTACCATAAATGTAGATGTTAGAGTGTATTCACTGCTGCAGTCATTACTCTTGGGTTATCCTGCTGGCAGGCTACCCGCAGTCATCCTGAATTGCAAAGTCTTGGTCCAGCGTCAGTTGCTGTCACCTCTTCCCTGTCGTCAGTGCCAGGGTATAAAAGATGCAGCCAACACCATTTTCTTCAGTTTTTCTTGCCCCAGATGTCAGGTGCCCCCAAAAGGGTAGGCTAAAAATTATGCCAATAAACATGCATGCACTAAGGTAATCATTTCCTTCATCTACAAGCAAATACACCACATAGGTTGTATAGAATAGAGAAGTACAGATAAGACCCAGCAAAACAAAGGGGGTTGGTGGGAGGGTAACCTGGAGTGCAACAGTGAATACACTCGAACATCTACATTTATGGTAGGTACACAACTGTACGATGTTCATCGTGTTTCACTGTTGCAGTCATTACTCTTGGATTGAATCCCAAAGCTGAGGATGGGTGGCTGGGGCTAAATAGGATTAGGAGAGGCTATGAGGCCCTGCAGAACTGCAGTGGCAAAGCCTGCTCTGGATTTAGAGTAGAGAGGTAAGTGGTAGTGCTTTGTAAAGGTGTGCACCGAACTCCAAGTTGCAGCCTCTAAGATGTCTTTGGTTGGTATTCCTCTGAGGAAGGCTGCTGCTCTGGTTGAATGTGGCCTAATGTCCTTAGGCACTGATTTGCCATGTTGTGAATAGCAGAAATGAATGCAATGGCCTATCCATTTTGAAATGGTCTGTTTTGAGATAGCCTTTCCTTGTGATCCTGCAGCATATGCCACTAAAAGTTGCTCAGTCTTTCTGAAAGCTTTAGCTCTTTCCAAGTAGAAGTGTAGCTGTCTGTGTATGTCCAAAGAATGCAGAAATCTCTCCCTCTTGTTCTGTGGGTTTGGATAAAAGGTAGGCAAGTGAATGGTTTGGTTAAGGGCCACACTGGACACCACCTTAGGTATAAATCTCAGGGTTTGTCCTCAGAGAAACCCTGTCTGGATGGAAAATGATAAAAGGTTCCACAGCCATAAGTGCCTGTAACTCCAAGACTCATCATGCAGCGGTTATTGCTAGGAGCAGAGCTGTTTTCCATGATAAGAATTTTATATCAGCTGTTGAGGCTGGCTCAGAATGAGGCAGTGAGAGTTTTTCCAAGACATAATTGAGGTCCCATGCAGGTATTGGTGCTCTCCTTGGAGGTCTTATGTTTTTGGCCCCTCTGAGGTACTGCCTTATTAAAGAATAAGAAAAGATAGGTGGTTATATATTGTAATGGGCTGAAATGGCAGAGGCATGGATCTTAATTGATGAAAAGGATAGGCCTCTGTCCAGCATCTCAGTTAAGTATTGTAAAATCTGAGGAATGTTTGGAACAAACGTGTCAATTCCTTGTGCCTGGTTCCAAGCACAGAATCTCTTCCATTTTTCTGCATAAGATTTTCTGGTACTGGGCCTCCTGGCCTCCAAAATAACATCCATCACAGCTTTGGAGAGAGGAGTGTTCTGAATGGCTACATTATCCGCCATGCTGCCAGATTTAAGGTCCTGAGTTGGCTGTGCAGGATCTGATTGTTTTGTTGGGTCAGTAAGTGAGAAATCTGAGGCAATGTCCAGGCTGGACCTTGAGACAAGTTCTTTAGGATTGGGTACCAGTGCTGGCGTGGCCAGTCTGGGGCAATCAGTATCATTTTTGGCTTCTCATGTCTGACCTCCAGGAGTACCTTGGGGAGGAGAGGCAGTGGAGGAAAGGCATATACGGTTAGGTTTTTCCAGCTGAAGGGTAAGGCATCCACTTTCCATGTTTGCTTGTGATAAGTCCTTGTGCAGAATCTCTGTAGTTGGCAGTTGTGAGGGGAGGCAAATAGATCTATGTCTGGGCATCCCCATTTCCTTGTTATCATGCTGAAGACTTGTGGATCCAGTTTCCACTCGTGGGGATCCATGAGGTTTCTGCTTAGTTCGTCTGCCAGAGTATTTATCTTTCTTGGCAGGAATTGTGCTTGCAGGTGAACTTGATAAGTCAATGCTGTGTCCCACAAAGTCATGGCTTGTCTGCAGAGGGGGTAGGAATGTGTACCTCCTTGCTTTTATGTACCTCATGACTGTAATATTGTCCATCTTTATCAGTAGTTGTCCTGGATGAAGTAGATCCTTGAAAGCTGTCAGGGCATTTTGAACAGCTAGCATCTGTTTTTGATTGATATGAAGATGCATCTGGCTTGCGGGCCATGTGCCCTGAATACATTTTTCTGCCATGTGGGGCCCCTAGGCATAATTTGATGCATCCGTTGTTAGTGTCTGCCTGGCTGTGGGTAAAGTGAATGGCTGTCCCTTGTTGTGGTGACAGGCCTGTGCCCACCATCAAAACTCCTGTTGCAGGCAGGGAATGAGGGTAATTAATGTTTCTAGGCTGTGTAAATGTTGAGTCCAAACACTTTTTAGATACCATTGTAGTTTCCTCATATGCAGTCTGGCATATGGAATTAGCAGAATGCAGGATGCCATGAAGCCCAAAGGCTGCAGAATTTTTCTTGCAGATAACTGGGTCTTTGTTGCCAACATTTTGAAGAAGTCAGTTGCCTTTGTTTGTCTGGTGTGAGATAAGCCATCTGGGCAGTTGTATTTAAGCTTGCACCCAGGAATATTATCTCTTGAGAGGGTACTAGTTTTGATTTCTTTTCGTTTACTGTGTACCCTAGGCAAATTAGTAATCTTTTTACAAACGCCAGATGCTATAGTAGGATGTCCTTGTTCTCTGCTTGAATAAGGCAGTCATCCAAGTAAGGATATATTTGAATTCCTCTTTGTTTGCAAAATGCAATTACTGGTGCCAGGCATTTTGTGAAGACCCTGGGCACAGTAGATAAGCCAAAGGGCAGTGCAGAGAATTGGTAGTGCACTGAGCCAGCTGTGAATCTGAGGTATCTTCTGCAAGATTGTCTGACTGGGACATGCAAGTATGCCTCTTTTAGGTCCAAAGTTACAAGCCAAGCCTTCTTGCCCAGCATGGGCAGAAGCTGCTGCAGAGTCAACATTTTGAATTTTGGAATGTCCAGAAATGTGTTTAGAATAGACAGGTCCAGTATTGGTCTCCAGGCTTTGTCCTTTCTGGGTACCAAGAGAAGTCTCAAATAAAATCCTTGTCCCTGCTCTTGCTGTGGTACTTGCTGAATGGCCATCATGTCCATGAGGGATGAAACTTGCTTTTGTGCCACTGCCCACTGATTGTGTGGCAGGTCTGGCATACCTTTTGCCCTTGGTAGGGTGTGAAAGTGGAACCTGTAGCCCTGAGACACTATATTCAAGACCCATTTGTCCTGGGTGATTGTGCCAATTTTGTGAAAAAAGTGCTGGTTTTCCCCCCTAAGGGGGCTGCCAAAAGATAAGTGCTTGGTGCTGGTAGAGGAAAGTCACTGGGACTGTTTCCTGTATGGCTGTGATTTGTCTTCTCCGCTTTTGGAGGTAGAAGCACCCTATTGTTTAGGCCTGTATGAACCTTGAGGCTGGGGTCTGCCTCTGGGGCATCTGTATCTGCCTCTTTGTGGCCTGTCTGACACTGGAAAGGACCAGTTATTTGTGGGCCAGTTCCTGCTAAATCTAGGTGGCTGCACCTGTAAGAAATCCTTAACTGTCTGCATAGATTTTGCTTTGTCCTCCATTTTCTTCAACACCTCTTCTGCTTTAACACCAAACAAAGTGTCATGCTGTAATGGAGCATCTAATAATTTTTCTTTAACATGATCAGGCAGATTCTGTTCCTTTAACCAAGCATGCCTCCTAATGACAGAACCCGTAACAGCAGCCCTGCAAGAGGCCTCCAGAGAATCAAAACCACATTGCAGAGTATGCCTTCCCACTTGTTCAGTAGCATGCAATCAATCCTGCATTTCCTTGTTTACTGCACATTCAGAATTTGTTAATATTTTCTGTTTAAGCAGTGACATTAAGTATTGCTGATATTTAAGCATATGAAATTGACAATTTAAAGCCCTCACAGCCAAGGTAGCAGAAGTGTAAACCTTTCCCCCATCTGTCCAGTGCCCTTGAATCCCTATCAGAGGGGATAGGTTTTTTTGCAGTGGAAACCTTGACCCCTTTGGGACCCTGAGAAATAGTTTCTGGGTCAGCAGCAGGGTTTTTATTTATGTGAATCTTGAACCCTGTAGTATCTGTCTGGCTTAACAGGTGCAGGGAGTAGAGAGTCAGGAGACAGGCTGGACTCTGAAAATACATCATCTACAAGGTCTAAAACAGGGGGGATAGCAAGAGGCCTGTGCTGAGGTAGTAAAAGAAAGTCTCTGAGCCTTTTCTTAGATTCTGAGTAGTCTTGGCTCTCCCAGTGGAAGTGCTCCCTCATGGTATGCAGGGTTTCCCCAAAAGAATAATCCTCAGGAGGAGAAGCTGAAGGGATAGATTCTTCAGCAGCAGAGTCCTCATAGGGAGGAAGAGAGTATTCCTGTTCAGAAGAGGAGTAAGAGGAAATGGAAACCTGATCTGAAGATTCATATTCTGTCTCTTGCCTAGGCCTCTTATCAGGAGGGGGATGGGATCGGCCATTTTGAGCATCTGTTTTTTAGGCATGGAGGCCAGTCCATGGGCTTGCTGCACTTGTTTCTTTGTCTTTAGTGGTGCTTTAGTCTTTGCCTTTGAAGCTGTAGTCGGTTTTACATATAACTGTGTAGGCCTGAAAACACCCACAGAAGCCAATGCCTGCTCAGCGGCTCCGGACCCATCTGAGGGAATATTTTCCAAGTGCCCAATACCTTGAGTTTCCAGCGGCCTAGTCTGCTCCATGTGGGAGTCGGAAGCGGCATGCGGCTCTGAGGTAGCGTGTGTCAGGGGCTGCGAAAGCGCCTCACTGAGAACCGGCGACTGGCTTAGAAGAAGCCTTGTCGTCAGTTTTGGACCTCAGATGCCTGTCCTTTTCCTTGCTTTTCTTGTGAATTGTGGTAGTCTGATGGCTATCCAACGACATTGTGTAATTAAATCTTCGGCCAAAGTAATGAAATGCAAAATCGTACCGACGCTTAATAGTGCGTTGGTTAAATCTAGCACAAAACCTGCAATTAGCAACGTCGTGATCAGGGCCTAGGCAAGGAATACAATAAGAATGAAAGTCCTTATGAGGTATTTGCTTCCCATAAGAAATACAATTATTAACTTTTTCTGACATCGGTCTGGAGCAAGAAAAAAGTTTCCCCAATGGGATACTTAGCTTTAAATGAAGACTTCGGATCAGAAATTCGAACACGAAAATCTCAGGAGTCGGCCGACTGGCACTTGCAAACTGCTTCTGCTTCGGGCACTGCACGGCAAGGAATACTGGAGAAAATGGCGTCAGCCGCATCTTTTATACCCCTGGCGCACTGAAGTCAGGGAAGAGGCGAAAGCAACCAACGCCGGACCAAGACTTTGGAATTCAGGCCGACTGGTAGCCTGCCAGCAGGATAACCCAAGAGTAATGACTGCAACAGTGAAACACAATGAACATCCCCTTCCGGACCTCGGAGGTTTCAGTTAGAACAGTTTCAGACCTACACCAACATTACACTTCATCTGATTTTTTAAATAGAAGTGTTATGTGTTACAATACCAAGAACAGCTCACAGAGCTAAAATATCTACAGCAGTACCTAACTTGGTTCAGAATATACCATGAAAGAGAAACTTTCTTCGAGGTGAGGGGTCTCTTCAAAAATGTAGAGGATATCGGCACACACAGCAAAACAAGGGCATGTAAACATGATACTTGCCGACGAGAGAACATCGCAATTGCAGTCCAACTCCCTCTAACCTTTAAAACGGCTGCATGAAACACTAATGTGCAGCAGAAAATATATATATATATAAGCACGCACACACAGATGCCGAAATGAGCATTAATAACATGCTAAAATTAGAAAAAACAAACGAGCAGCAGTAGTGATAAATATACAAGCTATCACTATAAACCAACACTTATATAAAAAAAAAAAGAGAAGAGACGGCTTATTCTGAGTATCAGTAACGAAGATAAATGCAGATAATACCAAGCCGAACTCAGCATGCAGCATGGGACCTGACTAAAACAGAAGGCAGCATTCACACATGGGAACACAATGACTAGATAATTAACTGAGAACCAGCAGTATCAAATAAAATGTATAACCATAATACAATAATAATATACAAAATACATATAATTATATATAAGCAGCAAGCAAATACAACAGAAGGCTAATCTAGATAGTTGACAGCAGCATACACTACTGAACCATGTGGCAAACAGAAGCATAAACTATATCAGGCAGCACAAAATAGGGCTAGAAGTGCATTCAAACAGGGGCTGTGTGTAGAATTACATTTTTAATTCACTAGGAAGACTTATCTTACCAATGAAGCAAAAAATGCAGAAGACAATGCAGGCAATCCAAACTTTCAGCAGTCGCTCAAACAAATGCAGTCGACAGGATACACGTACAATGAAAAGGAGTTCCACACACCACATGGGTTTTAGTAGGCTGAGTGGGCTGGGTAAGGCAGGTCTGACATCACAATGTGGGAGGAACACTGGCTCTTCTATACAGCATGCAAATCAGGTGGGGATTACATCACTTTGGGGGAGGAAACATCCCGATAGCTAGAGCAAGAGCAGATGGCAGATGTGACATCATAAGTTCAGAGCCAGCTACAGGTTTTTCAAGTTAGTTTGCAAAGTGAAACAAAAACAGTATAGAAAGCTAGGAAGCAGAACAGGGAAAACAGTTGAGTGGGTTATTTTTTAAAGCTGCAAGGGTGATTTTTTTTAAGCTTTATCAAAGAACAGGGACTGGAAGAGTCAGCAGGTTGGGGAATCTGCTTTAATAGCCTGTTGTTTTCCTTTAAGTTTAAGAGTCTGCAGATCAACTGTCATGGACTGGTCTGCATTGAATTTTGCAAATGTTAAATAACAAACATAACGTAACATAAAACATAACACCACCATCACACCCAGCAGTCACACCAAACTGCTAGGCCTTGAAATTGACCATAGCCATAAATTTGACATTCATATCTCCCAGACCATAAGAGAAGTCCACAGAAAAATGGGCCTACTCTATCGCAACAAACAATTTCTCACCAGTCACTCTAAGGTTACCACAGCCAGGACACACCTCATATCGACCCTACTTTACGCCTCCCCCATGCTTACCAATCTCCGAAAAATTGAGCTCAGCAAACTAGATAGCTGCTAAGCTGCTACAATAAAATAGCCAGATTCGCTACAGGATTACCTTCTAGAACCCACCATTGTGAAAGCCTCAAAAAAACTCAACTGGCTAGAACTCCCCCTGACCCTTCAAGTCAACCAACTAGCATTTGTTCACAAAGCACTACATCATCCAGGCAACACACCAGCCCTGCAGTAACTACTCCAGCCTTACACCACTACCATATCCCTGAGATCAAGTACCCAACACCTCATTAAGGTAACCTTTATAAATGAGGCAGGTTGATCCGTTTATAGCCACTTCATCTCTAAAATCTGGAACACCCTTCCAGGTCACATAATAAACAACAACTCCATCACCCAATTCAAAAAAAACTACTCAAAACACACTTCCTGAATCACAGATTATGTACCTGTACTACCCCTGGATAGTAACTCGTATGTGTCTGTTTTCCAGCAACTATAGTAACAGCTTATCTACTGCTTTTGTAATGTCTGCATGGGGTAATAGTATCACTGAACACTGTAAAGAAACTTGAAGGACAGAGTATGTCTCTCATGTAGAAATGAGTTATGGAAGTTATCTACTCTATCTTCCTGTTATACTTGCTGTTAAACACTTCTATAACATGTATATATTAATGTAGCCTGTGAATGTTGGCAAATGCACTCTTTGGTTAACTCACAATCTTATATGTACTATACTTCTATATGAAGTATAAAGATTGTGTACTCTATATTTTGTTTAATTGAACCTTTTGGTTAACATGTCTCTCTTGATAATGATTTTACTGCTCTGGAGCTTTTCTCCCTGGGCCTCCACTGAAAATGAACATATATCCAGTTGGACTCCCCCGGTTAACAAATGTAAAATAAAATAAATAAAAATAAATAAAATGTTGTTCCCGCTAATATACTACACATTCTCTAAAAAAAAGCTTGCAAAAGTGTCAACAAATTACTGAGATAAAAAAGATTTTTTACAAAGAACAGTTTTGTTGGTTGCAGTTCCTAACCAAGTTGCTCCTCCCATCTCCCCCCCTTCAAGGAGCCAGAATCTCACATTTCAAGCTTAGTTAGGTGCAGCTACTTAGTCAACTTTGCATGACAATAGACATCAAAGAAATCACAGCCTGGTGTGTCACTGAAACTCTTACTTCATATGGTTCCTCACTCCTGACATTTCAGTAGCACTTTCTCGTGAATTAGGAGATAAAAAAATAAACAAATAGTACTCCACAGTTTAGGCCAAAATAGCAATTTCTTTACATTTGTGCAGTAATGTATGTAATTGTACATTTTGTTGAAATACAAACACCAGGTTCTTAGTGTTGTACTCACTCAAAAAACTTTGACTAGCACTGACAGACGTGCTGATCTATGTTTGTAATGTTTCTCTGTATGATGTAATCTGTACACTGTGTCCTGATGAATGTAAAAAACACAAAGTAAATGTTCTTTCGGCTTTTCCCAGTTACGGGTCGCCACAGCAGAACTCCGGTCCGCTAATGAGTAGCAGTATTTTTTTTATGGTGCCAAGGTGCCAGTCCGACGCCCAACCTTCAATGAAGGCACGCCCATTCACGCATGTGTTTTGAATGCCACTCGACTGCGGGGAGGACATGCAGACTCCACACACAAGGCGCTCCAGCCGAGAATCGAACGGGAGAACCTCTTGCTGTGAGGTGACAACACTACAGCTGCACTACCGCGGCTATAAAAAAACACAAAGTAAATAAAAGAATTAAATTAATGATTGTGGTGGATGGATGAAATATGACTTTGAGAGAGACAATGGAAGAATAGGTTTGACAAAAAAGTAATGGGCTTGCAGTTATGACACAGGCAGCTTTGACCCCCCCCCCCCATGGGTGTCATTTTAGTGCTACCTGATGGCTTGTCATACATTTTACTTCAACGGAAATAGAGTATTATCAGAGTGGGTCATGTGGAAGAGAATAATTGTATTTAGCTCAGATTCCCATATGAAAAACAAATACTTCAGGTTTCCACCTCGGACGCGTGGATATGTACTTAGACATAGGTTCATAGGTTCATACTAGGCTATCTGCCCTAAGGCATTTATAAGCCTAGCCCAAAGTTTTGTGGCTTACGCCACCCCTTATGTTAAAAAATACTGTGCCCATTAGTTTGTTGTGCCTCTGTCCAGCAGTGACACAGAGATGATTCCCCGGGTAAACCTATGATCTCCCATCCACCGGTCAAGATTTCTCTTGAACAGAGCCAGCGAGGTGCTCTGCCTCACATGGACTGGGATTCTATTCCACAGCATAGGGAGTCTCTGGGTGACAAATCTATCCCTCCAGCATGTCCTATTTATATCCGTGCTAAGGTTTAAGTCGCTTGCTCTAGTGGATCTGGTAGATTTGGATTTTTTGAGGTGGAGCATGTCCATTAATTCCGGGTTGGACATGGCCTTGTATGTCAGGCACTGGTCACCTCTGAGCAGGCAGTATGCGACTGAATAGAACTGGAGTTTCTTCAGTCTGGCAGCATATGACAGATTTTGGAGTCCCTTTATCCTTTTGGTGAGGAACTTTTGGGGTCTCTCCAATTGCTGCAGGTGTCGGGTGAGATACATCCCGAATGGGGCATTGTACTCGATCATTGGTCTGATAAGTGAAGAGTACAGGGGAACAATGACCTCACTTGATCTGGATGTGAATCCCTTCATGATCAGGTGGGCAATGTAGAAGGTCTTTCTAACCACTTTAGCAATGTGAGTGTCAAAAGAAAGGCCACTGTCAACCTGGGTCCCCAGGTCCCTGATAACCTCTTCTGTGCTTAATGGATTGCCACCTATGTGGTAGCTTGGGGTTACCTTGTTTTTCCCAAGGGTATGACTATACATTTTTGGCATTTAACTTCAGGCCATGGCTCTGGCACCAGTTATCAGTTTCCGTGAGACCCTCTGAAGGATATCTGTGTCCGATGTACTTTCCACTATGGCGCAGTTTGCAGTCATCTGCAAACTTTGTCAGCCATAGTCCTCCTATGTTTGCCTGTACTTCTGAGAAGTAGATGCCGAACAACAGGGGCCAAGGACTGAGCCCTGTGGGACCCCACTTGTGACCGGCTTGGAGTCTGACATGGCGCCAGCAACTCTAACCCTGTGGGTTCTGTCCTTTAGCCAGTTTGCAACCCATCTTGTGACATATGGGTTTACATTTAAGCTGGTAAGTTTCTCTATAATACCCGAGTGGGGTATTGTGTCGAAAGCTTTGCAAGGTCAAGGTAGGCTGTATGGACTGCTTTTCCCTCATCAATGGCCTTGGTGACTTTTTTCAAGAAGTCACCAAGTTCAAAAGGCATGATCTGCCCTTGACAAAGCCAAACTGGGTCGGGTTCAATGTCTGCAAGTCCCCTATGTCTTTGTTTATGAGTTCCATTATGATCCTCTCCATAGCTTTGCAGACCAGGCTTGTTAAGCTTATGGGGCGGTAATTTCCAGGGTCCGTGAGGTACCGCCTTTGTGGAGTGGGACCACAGTTGCCGTACGCCACTCCTTGGGCACGTATCCTGTGGTAAGGCTAAGATTAAACAGCTGCCTTATATGCGGGTTTAGTTCCTCACTGAGTTCGTGTAGCACACAGCCGGGGACACCATCCGGTCCCATTGATGCTGTGTTTTTAGCTTTAGAGAGAGCAGCTTTCACCTGCGCATTAGAGATGTCTGGGAGGCTACACTCCGCTGGGATAGTTATCTCTCCTTTGGGGAGAGGGGTGAAGTTTGCACTGAACCTGTCTGCCAGTATGTTGGCAATGTCTGTGGTTTCAGTGATTTTTGTATCATTTTGGACTAATTCTGCGCATATCTGGGAGTTCCCACCCAGGTTTCTAACATAGCTGAAGAAGGCCTTATGATTGTCTTTTGAATCTATTGCAGTTTTTCTCTCAAATTTGGCCTTGGATGATTTTATGAGTGCTCGTATTTTTTTACTAATAATGATCAAGGGTGTCTTCTCTTTTATGGATTTTGCTGTATCATGTAACAGCTTTCTCCTCTTATTGTAAAGTTTGTTTATGGCTGGGGTCCACCAGACTGGACGTTTGCCCTTGGTGGAAAGAGTCTTGGTTTTATTAGGGATTGCCTGATCCATGCAGTCCTGGAGGTGTTCAGAAGGCATTTGTAAGGGCTTCCGCAGCTTGGGTTGTGGTTTCCACTGGCTCGGGGCCTTGAAGGATACCACACCAGTCTTGAGTAGTGTGAAGTTTGCTTTAGAGAAGTTCTTCACTGTGGTCTTTTGTTTGGGGTGGGGCGGATGTGGATTTCCAGTGAGATAAGTTTGTGATCTGATCTCACCAATGAGGGATATACTTCTGGTGTGGAGCATTTTGTCCCCATGTTTGTGATGATGAGATCTAGTATATTTTCTCCTCTTGTGGGAATGGTGACTAGTTGTTCCATGGCATTTGAATTTATGAACTCCAGGAACCTTTGGGCTAGAAAGTTGGGGCTTGAGTAATGTTCCCAGTCTATATTCGGGTAGTTGAAGTCACCCAATATAATGGTGTTTGGAGATGCATTTATACCCTCCAGTGCCTTCAGGAAGGCTGTGTGGGGTTCCTGAGTTTGAGAGGGTGGCCTGTAGCATGCTACAAATTGTAGAGCAGTTTTGCCTATGGTTAATTGCACCTGGATGGTTTCCGATGCCGTGCGTTGCCACCAACCTGGAGGTGTGGGTATCCTTGATGAATATGGATACACCCCTCCTTTTGTGGTGTGGTTCGGGTTTGGGGCCGAACGCATGATATGAGGTAAAACCTGATAGTGCCGGGGTGCTCTCAGGAGCCTTGAACCAGGTTTCAGTCACAGCACAGACATCAATGTACTCCATACTGAGAAGGGCCTCGAGTGCATTTTGAGATTTAGACTTCTGGCATTGAGCAGCATTACCCTTAGTTTCTTCACATTTTTGTTTTCTAGGGTGGTAGGTTTAGAATTTGAGCCTTGCCTAAAAAAGGCACTATGGGGGTGGCAAGAGCCTTAGCCAATATCTGGAATCCCAGGGGTGACAGGTGCAAGCCGTCCCTTGGAAAGCAGCGTGGGTTGTCAAGCATGTGATCCCAAGCAGACACACACTGGATCCCCTTGAATGACACCAGAAATTAAGCCAATTGTTAAAGCTGATCATCTTGTCTCTATGTTGTGGCATCATTCTTGGTGAAGGAAGGATACTGCTCAGGGTCAGGGTCATACCTGCCTGGGCTACATAATCAGAGAGCTCCTCTGTCTCTTTTCATGTAGTCCAGGGAGGTACGTCTCAGGTCGTTCACACCAGCATGGACAATGACTGTGTCATATTTGTACTTGCTGTGGAGTGACCCGAGTGCTTGTGTTATGTGGCGGATTCTAGTGCCCGATAGGCAGCTTACTGTGACTCTCTCCTTGTTCAGCCTGGCGAGTGGGACGTCAGTGTGTCTGACTATGGAGTCACCTATGACAAGTATGTTTGGTGTTGTATTTGGCCTTAAGGGCAGTGACTTCTTTGCACACTGATTTTGTGGTTTATGTGTTGCCTGTGGTGTGTCATGAGGTGGCAGTTGCTTGGATGTCTGCTTTGGAGGCCTCTGCTGTTTAGGTAAATTTTTGCTCAGAGCCTCCGATTATGACTTTGTGTGTTTGTGTTTGATTCATTGTTGTGATAGCTTTATGTGAGACTGGTTTTGTGGTGTGTGTAGTTGCCTTCTCCTCCTGTCTGGTCTTGCCAGTCCTGAGTTGAGAGATCTCAGCCTCCAGTTTGGCTAAATAGCTGCATCTCTCGCAAGTATTTGTGTTATGTGGGAGGAGGAGAGGGTTGTCAGTGTACATGAGGCAATTGTAACATTGCCTCAATATTCCCAAATTCACCAACTGGACAGGAGAGGACGCCAGCATCTGGCCCTTCAACATGCTAGAGAAATTTAGAAGTTAGGGGTGTAACTGAATAAGAGAGGACTTAGTAAGAAAGTGGGTACTCCTGGGGGGGGGTTTGCTAGTGAGGGACTTTGTATAATACAGAAGTGCTAAACCTGAAAAGAAGATGCTTTTAAGACAAGTAAAAGCTTTTAGGAACAAGTGCTGCACTTTTTAGTTAAGGGATATACTGTTTAGATTACTAGTAGAGCAGTTCTAAGGGAAAAAATGAAGAACAGACTTTATGGAGCCAGAAAAGTTTAACCTTGTTAAACCGGCGCTGGATGCTGTTCTAGTGGCAACTCCGCTAAAAGCTAAAGCACGCTAAAGCGTGCTTGATAGCAGGGGCTGGAAAGAGCCAGGAATTGACCCAAAACAGCCAATAAAACTACAGTTTCAAGTCAGTAACCACTCCCACGGGGGGCAGGGAAGCAGCTCAATGTTTATCACTGCCACTGATCAACAGAGAGACTTTCCTTTAGCCCAAGCAAAAATGGCCTCACAGAAACTTACAAAGCAGTTAAAAGAACAGCAAGCCTGTACTTGAACTTTTTTAAATTTCAGAAAAGTGGGAAAAAAGTAAGATTTTTTTTGTTTTTGTTTTTTCAGAGATAGCAGAGGTTCACAAGTAATACCAAGTTATAACAGTGCAGTAAATGACCCCACACAAGAGTGGTAGGTCAAAGACAGAAAATATGCAAGTTTTGAAAAATAAAACGATTTTAATCCTAAATGCTGCCACTTGTCAGGAGCCAGCTGTGACAATTTCAGTGGCAGGCATCCCAAAGAGAGGCTGTGCATTGTGCGGTATTCCCATTATAGATGCAATATGCATGCTAAGAGTGTCCATGGAAGATGTATCATACAAATATCACCCTACTTCTGATGGATACCTGACTTTGTTGGATAGTGGATGAAAAACTTATCAAATAAACAGAGGAAAAATACTTAAAATCTCAAAAGTGGCTCCTTTCTTCTCTCCGCGTTTTCTCCTCTTGGTGGGTGCTTCACCAACAGCCAACAAGCCTGAAAAGACGCCAAAACCACGAGGCAACTAGGTTTTAAGAGAGGAATTTGAAGGAGTTTTAGAAATGACCCCTTTTGGCCAATAAAACTACAGTTTCAAGTCAGTAACCACTCCCACAGGGGCAGGGAAGCAGCTCAATGTTTATCACTGCCACTGATCAGCAGAGAGACTTTCCTTTAGCCCAAGCAAAAATGGCCTCACAGAAACTTACAAAACAGTTCAAGAACAGCAAGCCTGTAACTTGAACTTTTTTAAATCTCAGAAAAGTGGGAAAAAGCAAGATTTTTTTTTGTTTTTGTTTTTTCAGAGATAGTAGAGGTGCACAAGTAATATCATGGAAATGCCCTATCCACCATCAACAACTGTATCAGACTAGGAATTAAATGACAGATGTCACAGGCTCTCTTGTTAGCTCCCGGATCTGTCTGGTTAAAAATCCTCGAGGTTTGTATATGTTTAGTGTGAATACATCTCAAATATGGATGATGGTCACGATATCTGGTGTGATCAGTTCTGCCATTAAGGCCGTGATTATTCACTACACCTGGTTGATTTCCCATGGATAATGACTGTTGCTAAAGGAAGTAGGTCTGTTTCCAACTGCAGGGACTAGATTATTCTTTGGTCGTGTGGTGTCCATGCAGTGTGATGAGTGGAGGCAGTTGTCCAGTTTTAGTACACCAACAGTGTATTGCTGGCAGTTCATTCTAGAGTGTTTGGGTTTTGTAAGATGAACACAGTTTAGAGTCATCTGCTCTCTGCACTGATATCTGTGCATTAAGTACCAGGGAGCTCCTAGCAACAATCCCTGAAAGACAGCATCACATACTTAGTGATGAGGCACCAGCTAACTGCACTGTGTAGTTTCTGTCTTTCAGCAAGTTTGCTATCACTTCTTAACACAAGATGGTTAAGGCAGTCAGATCTTCCTTGATGCCTGCATGGGCCATACTGTATATAAGGCCTTGGCCAGCTCTAAATTTGCATGTGGCAAGCCTCAAATTCATCATCTGGTTCAAACAAGCTTGATGCAGGATTGTTTATGTTACATAAACTGAGTCACTGACACCCCTGGGTACTGCATGTGCAAATGCTTGTTTAATTACCAAATTTCTTATGTAGTTAGTGATGCTGACTGAGGAAGCAGGCATTATGTCAGATCACTTGTTGTGACACTATATAGTAATAGCTGCTGAAAAGTGAAAAAGGGTAAAAGAAGAGGATAATGCAGTTAAGTAGTAGTTGTTAGTTCAGAGGGTTAATCAGTGTAAAAGACACTGTTTACTTGATTAAGGAATGTATATGTGGTGATGTACTTTTAGTAGGAAGCTGCAGATGCAGTTGGCATACTAACATGTTTATAAATATATAACATACAATTTACACGTGTGTGTGATATACATATATATTTATTTATTTAACTTTTTATTTATTTATTTAACATTTGTTAACCGGGAAAGTCCGACTTGGAACAAAGCCAATTTTCAGTGGAGGCCCGAGGAGAAAGGCTCCAGATATATATAGATAGAACCCACAGTGTGAAAGTAGCTGACTCCAAGTCAGACTGCCGACCAGTCACAGGTGGAGTCCCACAGGGTTCGGTCCTGGGTCCTTTCCTGTTTGGTATCTACTTCTCTGAAGTTCAGGCCAACACGAACGGACTCTGGCTGACAAAGTTTGCAGACAATTGCAAGTTGGGAGATATTAACTCCCCAAGTGATGTTTACATCCTACAGAAAGGCCTGACAGAGACCAACAACTGATGTCAGAACCATGGCCTTAAGCTCAATGCCAAAAAATGTGTCGTCATCCCCTTTGGGAAAACCCCGGTTCCCATGAATTACCACATCGATGGTAGTCCACTGAACACAGAAGGTGTTATAAGAGATCTGGGAACACAGGTTGACAACAACCTCTCGTTTGACCACCACATTACCACTGTGGTCAGAAAGTCCTATGTGGCATATCTCATTACGAAGGGTTTTGCATCCAGG
Organism: Protopterus annectens; assembly: GCF_019279795.1. NCBI lineage: Eukaryota > Metazoa > Chordata > Ceratodontiformes > Protopteridae > Protopterus > Protopterus annectens. Next base: position 1,206,494,128 of record NC_056743.1, read on the forward strand.
AAGAAATAGGTCATTGTGTCCCTCTACCTTTCCCTCATTAGGCCAGTCATCAAGTACAATGCCCCATTTGGCATGTACCTCACTAGACACCTGCAACAACTGGAGAGGCCGCAAAAGTACCTCACAAAAAGGATCCTAGGCCTTAAACACTTGTCCTATATGGACAGACTCAAAAAATTCCAACTGTTCTCTGTCTCATATCACCTACTTAGAGGCGATCTCTGCTTGACTTACAAAGCCATGTCTGACCCAGCTCTGTTGGAATTTCTTTACATGTAGCATTTTTAATCCCTTCGCACCACATGCACCAGAGGACCTCAACCTCATTACCACAATCAACAGAAAAAGCTGGAAGGACAGGTTCATAACCCAGAGACTGCCCATGCTATGGAATAGACTTCCCATGCATGTCAAACAGAACACCTCACTGTCCCTCTTCAAGGGAAATCTTGATGAGTGGATGGGAAATAGAAAATGCACCCCGGGGATCACTCCAGTGCCTCCATTCATCAGAGGCACTGGGAACTAAGGTCGGGTGGCATGCCAGGATAATCCTATGGGCTAGGCTTGTAAAGGCTCCAGGGCCATTAGTTTAGTACATATCTATGAACCTAAGAACCTATATATATGTATATGTACATGTATATACATGGTTCCCCTTCATATGACTGAAACTACAAAAGCTTGAAACTTCAAAAGCCTGAAAACACAAAAAATACATGTACTGACTTTAAACAACAGAAACCATATTAAGTTCCACTAAGTATAAGCAGGGGGGCAAGCCCCCCTGCATCCGCCATGTCGGGGGCTGCACCCCCCACACCCCCTGCTACTTAAATATACCAACTCCGAGATTGCACTTAGTGTAATGAAGTGCAATCCTGGAGTTGATATATTTAAGTATTTTAGGGGGTGAGGGGGGTGCCACCACCACATTGGGGGTGTAGGGGGGCTTGCCCCCCTGCTTATACATGGTGGAAATTAATATGGTTTCTGTTGTTTAAAGTCAGTATATGTATATTTTGTGTTTTCAGGCTTTTGACTTTTCAGGCTTTTGTTTTCAGACTTTTGTTTTCAGGCTTATGAGTTTCAGGCTTATGTTAATTCAGTCATATGAAGGGGAACCATATACATACATTAATAGATGTGTATGTACTCCTCCCACTAACATATCTCCTTCCTTATATATCCTACATTTATTAACCCCCCCACCCAGCCTTTATACAACAAACCGCTCAGCAGCCTTCACATTTACATCCCCCCTCCACACTGGCTCTGCATTACTGTAAACCCCTAATATGTTTATACTACCTACTGCACTCAAACACCTCCCCTTCTGTTAAGACATTTCTTCCCTGCTAACACACTCTCACCTTCTTTCCTTTACCCCCCTTTTACAGTATCTATTTAGTCCTCATTGTTTTGATCCCGTGAATCAACATAGATTACCAGACATTTAGAGGATAACTATATATATATATATATATATATATATATATATATATATACTCTGCTAAAAATCAGAAATTAAATACTGTATGTAAATCTTTCTATTTTTTACACCAAGACTAACTTAACATTGTATACTATTACTGTATGTTAAAATATCTTACGTATTTCAAAAAATCTTTTGTATACTGATATTACTGTATTTTAAAATGTCTTATGTATCTCAAAATGTCTTATGCAACCAAAACTGTATGACAAGAAAGTTATGTACACTGTATTAGGTGTTTTTCTCCCCAGGCCTCCACTGAAAAAGTACCTGTGTCCAGTCAGACCTTCCAGGTTAATAAATGTAAAATAAATGTAAAGATACATTTTTATATATTATATATATTTATATATATATATATATATATATATATGTGTGTGTGTGGGAATATATCACATTGTCGAATAATGACAATGTTGAATGGCTGAAATGTCGAAAGTGCCATTCATTGAAACTGTTCTTGTGGGGGGCTGTGCCCCCCACACCCCCCCGCAAATTATATATACCAACTCCGAGATCGCACTACAGTGAGGAAAGGGCAAATTTTTCACTGTACCGCAAACCCACAAAAAACTTTTCACTGAACGTCACTTTCGAGATTTTAGCCGTTCAACATTGTCATTATTCGACAATGTGATATAGACCCTATATATATATATATATATATATATATATATATATATATAGATAGATAGATAGGTGTGTGTGTGTGTATATATATATATATATATATATATATATATATATACACACACACACACACACACACACACACACACACACACACACACTGGATATAAAAAGTGGTGTACACACCCCTGTTAAAATGCCAGGTTTTTGTGATATAATAAAATGAGACCACGATAAATCATTTCAAAACTTTTCCCTCCTTTAATGTGACCTATAACCTGTACAATTCAATTGAAAAACAAATCTGTTAAGGGAAAAATATAAAAAATAAAAAAGTACAATAAGCTGGTTGCATAAGTGTGCACACCCTTAAATTAATACTTTGTTGAAGCACCTTTTGATTTAATTACAGCATTCAGTCTTCTTGGGTAGGAGTCTATCAGCATGGCACATCTTGACTTGGCAATATTTGTCCAACTTCCTTGCAAAAGTGCTCCAAATCTGTCAGACTGCAAGGACATCTCTTGTGCATAGCCCTCTTCAGGTCACCCCACAGATTTTCTATTGGATTTAGGTCTGAGCTCTGGCTGAGCCATTCCAAAGCTAATTTTCTTCTGGTGAAGCCATTCTTTTGTTGATGTGGATGTATGCTTGGGGTCATTGTCTGTTGAAAGGTGAAATTCCTCTTCATCTTCAGCTTTCTAGCAGACGCCTGAAGGTTTTGGGCCAAAAGTGGCTGGTATTTGGAACTGTTCCTAATTCCCTCCATCTTGACTAAAGCCCCAGTTCCAGCTGAGGAGAAGCAACCCCAAAGCATGATACTGCCACCACCATGCTTCACCTTGGGGATGGTGTTCATTTGGTGATGCAGAGTATAGTTTTTGAGCCAAACGTACCTTTTAGAATTCTGGCCAAAAAGTTGAGCCTTGGTCTCATCAGAACCATAACACATTTTTCCACATGCTTTTGGGAGACTTGATGCATTGTTTTGCAAATTTTAGCCTGGCCTGGATGTTTTTCTGTGTAAGAAAAGGTTTCCGTCTTGCAACCCTACCCCCATAGCCCAGGTATGTGGAGAACACGGGAGATTGTTGTCATATGTAGTACACAACCAGTACTTGACAGAAATTCATGCTGCTCCTTCAGTGTTGCTGTAGGTCTCTTGGCAGCCTCCCTGACCAGTTTTCGTCTTGTCTTTTCATCAATTTTGGAGGGACGTCCCATTCTTTGCAACATCACTGTTGTCCCATTTTTTCTCCACTTTTTGATGACTGTCTTCACTGTGTTCCATTGTTTATTCAATGCTGTAGAAATGTTTTTGTACTCTTCTCCTGACTGATACCTTTCAACAATGTGATACCTTTGATGTTTTTTAAGCTCTCTGTGAACCATGGCTTTTGCTGTAGCAGGCAACTGAGTAAATGTCAGGAAAATCCTACTAGGACAGCTGAACTTTATTTGGGGTTAATCAGAATCTCTTTAATTGATGGCAGTTGTGTATCCATTAAACCATTTTCTCAAGTGATACCATCAGTAATTTGCTGAAACACAATATCAAAAGAAATTTCCCAGAAACCACTTCCGTTATATCTCCAAGTATGCACAAGCATGAAAATCAAACATTTAACTAAGCAGTCACCGACTTTAATATGTCAAAGTAACCACAAACACCAATGTGGAACATTTACCCAAGTGACCCCGTCATTCATGTGTCCAACTGTACTGAAAGGCCAAAATAAAGCAGTTACCACTGCAGTTATATGTTTAGGTATGCAGAGGCACATTTAACAGGGTGACCCTTTCATCAGTACGTCCAAGTAAGCACAGATACCGAGATGAAACGTTTATCCAAGTGACCCTTAAGTAATGTGTCCAAATATGCATTCCCACAATAATAACACATTAGCCAAGTGACCCCCTACATTGCTATGTCCAAGTATCCACAAGCACAAATGTGAAACATTTAACCTAAGGATCCCTCAATAATATGACCAGGTAAGTTATGCTCAAAGACTAAAATGAGAAGTTTGTCAAGGTGACCCCTTCAGAAATATGTGCAAGTATGCATATGTACTGAAATTAAACATTTCCCCAAAAGACTGCTTTAGTAATATGTCAAAATATGCAGAAGTGAAATAAAAAAAAAGACGTAACCAAGCAATCCCTTGAGTGAAATGTTTAGGCATGTGCAAGCATCCAAATAAATAATTTTCACAAGTGACACCCTCAGTAATTTGACTAAGTAAGCAGAGGAACAGAAATTAAGCATTTACCCAAGTGACCACATATGTACACGTATGCTGAAACACAATATTACAACATTTAGCCCGGAAACCACTATAGTGATGTATCCAAATATGCATAAAAATCAAACATTTAACCAAGCAATCAACTACTTTAATATGTCCAAGTAGCCACAAGCACCAAGCATTTGCAAGCACAAATATGGAACATTTACCCAAGTGACCCTGCCATTAATATGTCCAGCTGTACTGAAAAATGAAAAATAATGCATTTACCCCAGCAACCACTGCAGTTACATGGTTTAGTATGCAGAGGCACAGTTAATGTCATTAATATGTCCAGCTGTGCTGAAAGACGAAAAATAATGCATTTACCCCAGCAACCACTGCAATTATATCGTCCACTATGCAGAGGCACATTAAACTAGGTGACGCCTTCTTCAATATGTCCAAGTATGCAGAAATACCAAGATGACACATATACCCAAGCGACCCTTGAGTAATATGGAACTCTATAGAAATCTCAAATTGGAATTGAGTAAAATGCAACTCTGTAGAATTGTCTAGCTGTGTAGTGTATTGTGTAAAATGTAACTGTATAGAATTGTCTAAATGTGTAGTGTATTGTGTAACATATTGTGATGAAGTTTATGTTCTTTCAACTTACTTTTATATAGTGTTTCTCATGTCATTTGTATTGTACTGGGTTATACTGTATTTGTATTGTACTGTGTGTGGAGATTTTCTTCCCCAGGTCTCTGCTGAAAACAGGTTCTGTAGACCCAGTCAGATCACCCCAGTAAGCAAATGTAAAATAAATGAAAAAAATAAATAAATTAAATAAGGTCCAATATTGCATAACCACAATAATGAGACACTAAACAAGTGATTCTTTCACTGATATGTCCAAGCATCCACAACAACAGGTGCGAAAGATTTATCCTGAAGATCCTTCTGTAATAAGCCCAGTTATGCACACACACCATAAAGAAACTTGTATCTTCATAAGTCCTTCAGTGATATGTACAAGTATGTGCAAGGACTGAAATGAAGCATTTCCTCATGTGACCCTCTCGGTAGTATGATCAAATATGAACAAACTGCACATGAAACAACGAAGCAATCTCTTCAGTACTTCAGTATTATATTTAGGCATGTGCAAGCATCACAATGAACCATTTCCACAAGTGCCCCCTTCATTAATATGTTCAAGTTTGAAGAATCAACAAAAAGGGAAACACTTACCCGATTGACCCCTTCATTAATATGTACAGGCATGCAGACACAGAAAGGTAAGACAGTTACCACTGTACCACTTCATTTACATGTCCAGATACACACAAGCACAAAAATCAAACAGTTAATGAGACGATCTCTTCTTTAATACGTCCAAGTAAGCACTAATACCAACAAGAAACATACACCCAAGGGATCCTTCAGTAAATTGTCAATTAATGCACAACTACAATAATGAAACATTAAGCAAGTGAACCCTTCAGAACTGTCTCCAAACAGGCTTAAGCACAAACACATTTACCCTAAGGATCCGTCAATAAAATGGGCAGGTATGCACAAACACCAAAATGAAACATTCCTCCCAGTGACCCCTTCAGTAATGTGTTGAGAGTATGCATATGTACGGAAAAGAAGAATTTCTCCAAGCAACCCCTTTAGTAATATGTCAAAATGTGCACAAGCACTAAAAAAGAAACAATTACCCAAGCCATCTCTTCAGTAATATGGTTAGGCATGGGCAACCATAAAAATAAACCACTTTCCCAAGTGACATCGTCAGTAATTGGTTCAAGTATGCAGCGGCACAAAGAAATGATACAGTTATCTGAATGACTAATTAATTTATACGTGTAAGGTTGCAGAATCAGAAAAATAAAACATTAATGCTAACAACCACCTCGGTTATATGTCCAATTACCAAAAAGTAAGATTTTCCCAAGGGACCCCATCAGTAATATATCCAAACAGGCACCAGTGGTAAAGATGGAACAGTCAACTGAGTAATCTCTTCATTAACATGTTAAGGCCAGGTGTGTGCCATCATGGAAATTTGCCAAGTAACACCTTCAGTAAAATGTACTTGTTTGCAGGGGCACAAAAATGAAACATTTACTCAAGTGAGCCATTCCTGATATGTCCTAAGTGTGCTTGCACACAAAATTAGAACATTTAGCCCAGCAACCACTTAAGTTATAACGTCCTAGTGTGCACCTTCACAATAACCAAGCAGTTAACTAAGCTAGCACCTTCTTTAGTAGTCCAAGTAAGCACAAATCCCACACTTTCACAAACAGAAATGTGAAGCATTTATCCAAATAATCCCTTCATTGATATGTTCAATGCTGAAACACCAAAGTAAAAGTTACCCCTAGCAATCACTTCAGTTTTCAGTTCAATGTGCAAGCATGCAGAGGCACAGTTAACAAGGCAACCCCTTCTTTAGTATATCCAAATAAGCACAAATGTCAAAATGCAACTTATACCCAAGTGACCGAACAGTTATATATGTCCAATAATGCATTGCCACATGAATGATACATTAAACAAGTGACCCGCTCCTTACGATGTCCAAGCAAGGACAAGCACAAATGTTAAACCTTGTCCATACTTATCCTACAATAATATGTCCAGGTATGCTAAAAACACACCAAAGTGATACATTTATCCAAGTGATCCCTTTGATATGTTCAAGTATGCACATGTACCAAAAGGAAACATTTCCCCAAGCAATCCCTTTAGTAACATGTCCAAACATGCATGCACAAAAACAAAAAACAACTGTCAAAGCAGTCTGTTCAGAAATATCTTGAGGCATGTGCACACATCAAAATAAACCATTTTGTCAACTGACAACTATGGTAATTTGTCTTACGATGCAGAGGCATGAAAATGAAACATTTACCCAAGTGATCCCTTCATTAGTATGTAGAAACACAAAAATGAATAATTTATCCTCAGTGACCACCCTAGGTATATGATCAAGTAATGAGATGAAACATGTTCCCCACGTGACCACATCATTAATCTGTACTGCCATGCATAAGTACAAGAAGTGGAACCGTTACCTGAGAAAGCACTTCAGTAATATGTTTAGCCATATGCAAGCATCGCAAAGAAGATTACATGTCCTAAACAATTGCTGCATACAACATACTTCAAACTTTATGAAGCCCCCAAAAATACATATGTAACAAAACTCACCAAAGAAAATAGGGCAGCAGGAGCCAGAAGCACTCCACGATGTTATTGTGCTATTTTTTTTTTTTTTTTTTTGCGATTTCATCACAGAAATGGCTGCTCTTATGGTATTTCAATAAGTAGTAAATATCCCGTAGCACCCAAACAATCCATTGGGGAAACAACCATGTGCAGCAACTGAATATTAAAAAAAGAAGTTCCTGCTTGTGGGTAAGGGCAGATTTATGCAGAAAAGAGGGGTGCGATTGCAGAGACGTGATGAAGAGGGCATGAATAATTACCGAGTGGGCGGATACTGGGTGAAAATTAGAGGAGTGGGCGTTTACAACTGCAGTCAACATAAAAATACACTGAGAATGATGGGCAAGTTGTTGGATATTCCTGGAAACTCGAGAATAACTTTTATTTTGCAATGGCAAGCTGTACCAGCAAAGGATCGGGGATAACAACGAAAACGGAGGGAAAAAAGGTATTTATGACCGAATGTCATTTTAAGGTGAAGAGATCGTTAGGAAAAGGGGAAATAATGGCTAAATATTGGAAAAAGTGTGCGGATTCCCATAGTTGTCCTTTAACATGTCCCTAACCTCTTGTTAAAAAAAAAAAAAAACTTGAAAGAATTTCTAGAATAACAGGATATGCATTCTGCGTAACTGGAAGAATGCAAACACTGTAACCGAAATGTATGTCATTATTTAGTGACTTCAGGCCTCACTAATTAGTCCAAAAACCACACATTTTATGAGGAACCGACCAAAAATATGAAGTAGTAATCTAGATCTCCTGAAAAATCTAAACACTTTAGGGGTAATGGAGGTAAGAGTGAATGTAACGGACTAAGTTACACTACCTCTTTGACAGCACTCACTAAGTGTTGTACGGCTTTGAAAGCCTGCAAATCACTTAGCGATTTTTTTCCCTGTAACTAGTAGTACATGGAGCAGAATAAAGCTCCATGCACTACAAAGAATTATGATCATCTCACCAGTCATAACCTTTTATTATATGTTCTCGACATGGATACCAAGATAAGCTTGCGAGGTGAATTTCTACACATCCATGTCTTGAATACTTAATAAATGGGTTATGATTGGTAAACTGATCATAATCCTCTGTCTAGCAAATGGAAGCACTGTGATTGTTGTTGTCTTTTGGCTTTTCTCGGTTAGGGGTCGCCACAGCGGAACTCCGGTCCACTAATGATTGGCAGTAGATTTTCACAAACGCCGAGGTGCCAGCTCTACATCCAACCTTCAGCGACGGCACGCCCATTTACGCATGTCTTTCGAATGCCCACCCATCTGCGGGGAGGACATGCAGACTCCACACAGAAGGCACTCCCCACACTCCAGCCGAGAATCGAACGGGAGAACCTCTTGCTGTGAGGCAACAACGCTACCGCTGTTACTATCCAAAATTACAAAAAAAAGTAAACCTTTTACGTGGTACTGTAGCGGGAGACCTGACCATAATAACGCTTTTAAAGGTGAGTAGTAAATGTTACACACCCCTAAATGGTGTTATAGTTGGGTGTAAGGGAGGGGTTATTTTTGGTCACAGTATCTTTCCTCCTCTGTCCACTCAAGTTTACAGAGGTTAGAATGTAAGTAACTTACTTAAACTAGGGAAGTATTTAAAAAACTGTCCCAGACTTTTCCTTACTTGCTGTTTATGTAACAGCACTCACTAAGTGCTTTACTGGCTTTTAAAGCCATTAAAACATATCATGTTTTTTTTTTCTTCTGTAACTAATAGTACATGGAGTAGATAAGACTCCATGCAGAACAAGGAGTTATGATCTGGTCTCACTGAACAGAACTTATTGAGTATTTTCCATGTGGATGCCAAAATTTACCTCTCAGACTGTCAACTGGCAGCTGCATGTAGATAAGTAAAGACTTCCAGGCCTTTACAGCTAGTGTGGTGAGAATGGGCTGCCTTCTGATTAGAAAGCACTTTAAGAAGTTTATTAATTGTATGCATTTTAAAGATATGTAAGCTGAGTCTGGAATAGTTTGTCAAGACTGTGTATTATTGCTTATGTGGCAAAGCATACTTTTTTGATGGAATGTTTTTCACTAATATGAAGGCTTGAGTTCAGACAACAGGTGATTTGATAAAGCACTGACTGATTCAATTTTTAAATGTATTTGAGGCACTTTTGTGCTTTCTTTCTTCATAGTTTTAAACTTACTGTTTGATGTGTTATATTATTTCAGAATGAGTGTGATTAAACATATATACTAAACTGAAGTTAACTAGCAAATTCACTTTACCCTTTACAGCAGATTGTGAGTTAGGATATGTGTTTGTGTGTTATTTTGTTTTTAGCCCTAAAACTAATGTTTTTTTTTTTTTTTTTTTGCATTGTACACAGCAAACACTTGAGCAAGAATCATTAGCACAAGGCCTTGTAGCAATTCATAGTCCCAGGTTTCACTGTAATCCATTAAGCACAAATGTGCCACATATCATATATGTACATGACAGCATAGTGATATACAGATGAAAATTGGTATGGAAATAAGGTCTTAATGATACATAAATGTCTATGAGGTGAATCTGTTCATAATTTATGGTCGTGTGTACAGAAAATTAAGCACCATTGTGCAGCTGACTACAAAAAGGCAAAGGACTCCAGAAGTATTGGCATTAAGAATAGCAACTTCGGTTGTGCAGCGTCAGCATACTTAAGCAGCCCACCGCCACATTCCACTTACTATGTATAAGGCAGGACTCAGTGCCAAAGGAAGTGTTACCATAAGTTTGCTGACATGACTATAACTTCACCGATCAGACGTCTGCTTTAGAATCGATGGGACATTGTATGGGGGCCTTGGTGGACATATGTTGCACACACACACACACACACACACACACACACACACACACACACACACACACACACACACACACACACACACACACACACTTTTGGAATGCATGATCTTCTCATACCTGTGAAGGCCAAGTTATGTATAAACTTTTGTATAGCTTTTGCTATGCTTGCCACAAGGACATTTCAGAGACCAGTGGGAGGTCATGGGTATTTCATCTCTAGTGTACTCATGAAGTTCCCTAACCTGATGCTTCTACATGTAGATGCAGTGTCCTAGCACATAACAGGACTGAGGTGACATCATGTTTTCCTTCAACTATGTTTCCCACCTCCTCTTGGGTACTGGGTTTTGTATATTACATGCATATAACAATAAAAGCCCCACCTGGCTGCCTCACAGCCCCAAATGTTTGTGAACAGGCACTGACCCCATTCTGTCAACTTCCAGGTGGTGTATAATGAGCGTGGGATAATAACCAGTGTGTCCATGCAGCACCTTGGCAGTTCCCATTCATGTGTATAGCACACCCCTTGGCTATGTCACTTCTTCCTTCATAGTAATATGTGACTTTCCATGCTGCCATTTAGTTGATAATTGCAGGCATTATAGCTAATGCTGATGTATGTAGTTACACGTATGACATGTCCAAATGTTATAATTCCCAGTGTGGTTATCAGGCTATGCTAGTCAATGCTTGGGAAACCAAATTTTGCATCAGACATTCCTATGTACACCAAAGATGATATGCACCACGCAAAAGGGTGTGTGGAGGAAGTCACATTTATTGTCATGTGCACAGTTGGACAGGGTCACATTGACGTGGCTTTATACACACACACACTGGGTGAAGGGTGCATGTCACAGGAGGTGGTGGTGTGTCTCATGGTGAAGGCTACTCTGTGTCAGGGATAGGTTTTTCTGTGTTTGGATGGGATAACCACTTTGTAACTGTGACCCGTCAGCACTCTGCTGACTTGTAGAATCTACTCTGACTTTGACGGTCCCTCCCCAGCAGGAGTGGTATATGACTCCTGGGGTGTATAACCTACACGGCATCCTCTGGTGAGGTGTTCAGTCAGTGGGGACTCTGTCTTTGCCATCCATGATGGGGGTTGGCAGAGCATCATACACTTCCAGACAGTTGAGGGCTGTAAACCCTGTGGTTGCCCCCTTCCTTAACCATTCCTGGTATGTACGCAACCCTAACTTTGCGTACTGCTAACAGTGGGGCAGTGATAGTAGCACTAGCAATCTTCTGCGTGGATATTCAGATGAAAACAGTGTGTGTCGTCATTAATCCCTCCCTGGAATCTCATGGCCTAGCTGAATAATGAGCTTCACGATGGACTGTTAAAGCACACTACCTTATACTCAAAAGTCATTCATTGGGTTTCCTACCACATCCTCTTCCAGAATAGTTCTAACCACGTTTCCTCACACCCCCTCTACCTCAGAAGTATTTCACTTTCTACCATATTGTACCTCCTCTCTCCTTGGATCTATCACAAAGAATTTCTAAGCACCCCTATTACCACAAAACTGTTTCACTCCTAATCATAGCCTGCCTCCTTCCTCTCCTTATTTTGTTCTCATTCTAATATTTTACTCTTTACTGTCTTAATTAACTAAGCTATATTTTATGTATTTATTTTATTTATTTATTTCATTTGTTAACAGGGTAGTGCCCGACTAGGACAGGAGCCCGTTTTCAGTGGAGACCCGGGGAGAAAAGCTCCAACAGTTACATAGATTTTTTTACTTTTTACATATGATATACAGACAGATATTATAACAAAAATAGTAGTCATGAAAATAGTAACATACATTTAGAAATTGCAAAAGATTAAAAGATTTACATCATGCCTCCTATGTAGTAGCCAAAATTATTTTTTTTAGAGAAATGAGAAATTTTGGTGATTTGAAAAGTTTAGACTGGGTGGGAGCAGGAGCAAATTCTGTGTTCTGAGAAATATTCCTTAAAGGTATGATTAAATGTATGTGAATCATTAATAGACAGAATATGCTGTGGCAGGGAGTTCCATTTTTTGGCAATAATATGAAAATACAAGGAAGTCCCATGAGAGTTTTGTGATTTGATAACCTTTAAAAGTATTTTATCAGCAGACCTAAGAGACATTAGGTTGTTGTAGGGTTGGAGAAGATTACATAGTGCTGAGCAGTTAAGTTTGTATACGACTGTGTGTGCAGCTAGTTACTGATTCAAGGTGAGAAGATGAGGGAGCTCTAACCAATTTAGTTGGAGAAGAGCAGTACAGTGATGAGATCTTTGAGACTGATTTGTAGCAAATTTTGCAATTTTATTGTAGCAAGATTCAAGTCTATTTAGATCAGTTTTGCGAAGGTTGAGCAGTATAGAAGGTATGATAGAAGATGGGTTCTGGCTGTTGTGAGTCTAGCATGGTCAGTCAGGTATGCTTTAGCCCTGTAGAGTGAGCCCAGTTTAACATGCACCTTTTTAATAGTTAGTGCAAGGTGTTTGTCAAACTTAAGTGCACTGTCAATAGTGATGCCAAGAAGTTTTGTATGTTGAACAGGCTCTATTAAAAGTACCGTTGGAAGAGGAAATACAGATAGGAGGTAGATTGTTAGTTGTTGGGGTGTGTTGGAAAACCATGAGCTTGGTTTTTTGGGAGTTTAGGATGAGTTGCTGGACTTTTAGGTAATTTTCAATGTTTTGGAGGGATGCTCAAGTTTTTTTCTTGGAGCTCAATGATTGTGGGGGCTGAGCAGATTAAGGAAGCATCATCTGCATATTGTACAATTGATGCTGGGTTAGGTGCAGTATGAAGGTCATTAGTGAACATTATGAATAGAAGTTGGCCCAAGGATTGAGCCTTGTGGGACTCCAGTAGTTATAGGGAGTTGGGGGGAGAGTTTATTGTTCCATAGTGTGGCGTGTTTCCAATCTGAAAGGTTAACTATGAAACCATTTTAAGGGTAGTGGGCTGGAATGATAGCAAGCTAGTTTAAGTAGTATTTAATGAGATGCAGTGTCAAAAGCTTTTGACATGTCTAGGAAGGTAGCAGAGACGAGTTGTTTTTTGTTTTTGAGTTGATTTATAGTAAAGCTTATTAGGGCTGTGCTAGTGCTATGTCTGGGCCGGAAACCACGTTGTGTATTGGATTTTACGTCATACCCTTATATTATTGTATGTGCAACTATTGCAACCTTACCATTTCTGTTGTATGTGCAACCATTGCTTATTGCAATAATTTTTTGCAAATGTTATCAAAGTTGTGTTTGTATTTAGTACTGCTCTTTAATTTCATTGTACATTGTTGTCATTTTATTGCCAGCTGGCCTAGATCATAACTGAATGGGCCTTTGGACCAGTATAGTTACCTGGTTAGCAAATGTATGAAAACATATTACCTGCTAAATGTATACACTATCTTAACATTACCACTCTCAAGTTCTTATCTCCAGAACCACTAAACATATTTTCCAACGTAACTGTTTCTGCTTCCATTCTTCACTTGGTCTTTGTCTCTCTTACCACCATTCTTTTCAGATATCTTAATTTTTATCCCATTTTCTGTGCAGATACACGCCTGCTTTCATTACTGATTTTGTTGTGTGACTCTCTTTCATGCAATGAAATTATTGCACAGCCACTATTCTTGAACTGCTTTTGTCAAATTCATAGTAAGCAAAACTATGTTAAATTAGTGTTAATTAATGTTTGTTAAACTGTTGAAGCTTTTCTCCCTGGGCCTGCACTGAAAAATGGGTCATTCTTGGGCTAGTCAGACTTTCCTGGAAAAGAAATGGAAAGAAAGAAATAAAATAGTATACCTGGATGATTGCACAGCTGCTGATTAATCCTAAATGCTCAGAAGCTAGCTGTGACAAGTTCAGTGTCAGGCATCCCAAAGAGGGGCAGTGCATTTTGGGATATTCCCACTTCCGATCAATATGCATGCTAAGAGTGTCCATGCAAGATGTGTCATACAATGCCAACCTACTTCTGATGGATACCTGACTTTTCTGGATAGCGGATGTTCCTTTAACAAGATGTAGCTAGGATATGATGTGGTCAGCCTGCAGTCTCTATTAGCAGTACTGCTGGACATAAATCTGCTGAAAGTGGTACTAACCTGGTGCATCATCCTCAGAGATGCTGGGTGGATTCATACTGACTTCCATTTCCCCTCCTCCAGGGATGAGTCCAGAACTGTTGTTTCCTTAGAAGGACACCGGTGACTCCCCTGGGTCTGTCAGCTTGCTTCTTCCTCCTGGACCCCATGTGGGCTGTCTTTTAGCTGCTATGAAATGTGTGTTCCTTTGCCCTGACTCAGCATAGTGTGTCAAGTCATTCATGTAGCACTGCAGCAGTATGTGACTTCAGCTTCCAAAACATTTATGTCATGGACTCCTGTCTGTTGACCCTGGTCTTACGTTGGACAACACTCCTCCTCCACTGCAGCCACCATTCATGTGTGCTCAGTGCTTGTAGTAGGACATAATTTTCAGCACGGCTGAAATTATAGCCGGCTGTAGGCACCAGCCAACTTTGCAGTCGCTGGGGGCCCCCTGTTCCGAGGGGAGGTCTCCCAGCTACAGCAAGTTATTTTATCTTGATATTTTGTAACACATCTGTAAAACCAACAAAATCTATTACAGCAATCTTGAATATTTAATAATCCAAGTGGGTAATAACTAATGTGCATCTCCTTTACAATTCAAATATATCTTTAGTTATAGTAACACTGTTTTATCAAGTAACAGGCATCACAATTCCATTAAATATTATACAACTAACATAGTGGCCCTGGCTTAGTTAAACCTTAGTGGTGGACATTCTCTACTAAAACTAACAACATAGCTAGCTTTAGGTACCTGTAATATCTGTGGGTGCAGGGAGGCCCCCTTAATCATCCTTGACTGTGTGGTGGCCTCTTAAAAGCTGCTGCTGGTTGGGGAAAATTAGGAGGACAAAAGATATTAATTTTTGGGTTACCCTCTTTAACATGAACAGGGCTGTGAGATGACCCTCTTAGGATACAGTTGATAATGGCCTCTGCTCTCAACCGTACCCATTCTAAAACCAGCTCTGCTCAGATGTCTGTGTATATTGAAAGCTGGTGTGGGGTCTGGGGATTGTGCAGTTACTTCTTTTCTTTTCATCACAGTCACACCTTAGAGGTGTGTACAGGACGTCATTGTAGCTTCTGTTTGGGCTGAAGCCAGTGTGGTCATTGTTTCTTTCACTTTTCTCACAACCCTCGGAGGTGTGCAACAAATTATTCTCTAGCTTACGTAGGGCCAGTGTGCTTTCTAGAAGCAGCAAAGTAGAATACTGTAATCATTACTTTTCTTCACTTTCCTCACAAACACATATCAGGCACGTATACATATGCCTTTGGGGGATTAGGGATGAGGAGTTACGAGACAGTAAGTTAGCAGACACCTGAAATACATGAATGTGGCAGATTGAGTCTCTGCTTTCATCACACTTTGACAACAAAGGGATGTATAGGCAATAACTGCATTTTTTCAATGGGTTAGTGGGGCAGGCAGTATTCCCAGATAGGACCTACCTGTGTATCCTCACAACAACTGGCTTATTAGTTTATTGTGAGCTACTATTTTAACAGCTTTGAATATTAAGCTTTGGGTACAACTTACATCTTCCTTGACAGCAAAACAAAACAAAAACAGACTGATATCTCCTTAATCATGATTTAAGTTTAGGCCACCATTGCTTTAAAAGGTTGGGAATTGGAAAAAATGCTCTAAAATGCATCCCAGAGTGTCTATAACCCTATGGCTTCTTGGGCCCTGGCTTATTTGAGTTATTTCCTAAATGTTTATTACTGTACTGTCATGGTTAGGGAGGGTATGTTAAAGGATACAAGGGAAAACTAAAACTGAACCACTGCAATGAATTTCTTTCCTTAATCATTACTTCTGTTTAAGCATCATTGGATCAAAAGGTTAT
Organism: Protopterus annectens; assembly: GCF_019279795.1. Taxonomy (NCBI): domain Eukaryota; kingdom Metazoa; phylum Chordata; order Ceratodontiformes; family Protopteridae; genus Protopterus; species Protopterus annectens. The sequence continues at coordinate 1,206,510,512 of NC_056743.1, forward strand.
GTAAAATGAAAACATTTTTAAAATACACATCAGAGCACATAGAAAGGTATTGCTTCTTTGAAAATCAGAAAACTAAGGCGAAATGTGAGAAAAGGAAGAAGGAATGTGGAAGGAATGGGGATCCCAAGATAGAGGAAACAGAGAGGAGGACTGGATGGTGCGTGTGTGTGTGTTGGGAGGGGGTGGGGGGGTTGAAACTGTAGGCCTAGGGTGCCATTTCACCTAAGTCCATTCCTGTACATGGAGTTGTAATGTTTCAGTGTTGCAAATAAATGCCAGTAACTGTAAATGTCCCTCTGAGAGATGGGCCAATATAGTGTGACACATAGGCCTGTTGTAATGTAAGAGCGTTGTCGCTGCAGGTCAGTCAGTGCATACTACTTGTAAAAGTTTGCAGCATGAACTAAAAGGTTGCTTAGGAGTGCCTTTGACAGGGTGATACCTGAGTGGAAGTACTAGGGGACCTCAAACTTGACATTTGCTGTTGGCCCCCAAAATGCTAACACCGGCCCTGGCTGAAATTGTCCAGCTTATCCTCTGAACTTGCAGACACTTATGAATGCATGATACAGAGCTGTAGACTGAACTGTGAACTATTGGGCTTTACTATATTAAAGCTGCAGCCAAAGGGGTAATTTATGTAAACCACAGTATATTGAAGGGGTAGCTATAGTTTTATATAGTTGTATGGATAGTTATTGGAATACATGTAGCAGATACATGCCAGAATTTGGTCAGCTGCACTCCCCAAGGGGCTCAGCTACTTTATGACAAACAAGTATGTATAGCATTAGGCAGTCATCCATGCTGCCAACATTAGGAAATGCCTTGAGTAAGTGTTGATGACCTTGCCCCCTGTGTGTATGTATCAATAAATATATAAATGTGTGTGTATGTATATGTGTGTGTGTATGTATGTGTATATATATATATATATATATATATATATATATATGTAGGTCTACTTCATATGATCGACAGCTCGTATGATTTACAACCATAACACTGACACCAAAACACTGAAAGATTAAAACACCTAAAACTCATATGATTGACACTCATAACATTGACACATGAAATCCAAAGCATTGTGCCCTTTCAAGTAGTTAGGGGGGTGGGGGGCATAGCCCCCTGCATTATTTACATGAATATAGTAAATTCAGTTAAAAGTATCCATATATATGTTTAAAATTTATGACATGTGGGGGGGCTTCGCCCCCCAACTATTTATTCCTACTCCAGGGTTGCGCTACAGTGGGGAAAGGGCATAATGCTTTGGATTTCATGTGTCGATGTTATGAGTGTTGATCATATGAGCTTTAGGTGTTTTGAGCTTTCAGTGTTTTGGTGTCAGTCAAATGGTTGTTGATCATATGAGCTTTCAGTCATATGAAGTAGACCCATATATATATATATATATATATATATATATATATATATATATATATATATATATATATATATATGTGTGTGTGTGTATATATATATATATATATATATATATATATATATATATATATATATATACATATATATATGTATATATATATATATATATATATATATATATATATATATATATATATATAATTTATTTATTTATTAATTTGACATTTGAAGCCGCGGTGGTGCAGCGGTAGCATTGTCACCTCACAGCAAGATGTTCTCCCGTTTGACTCTCGGCTGGAGCGCCTTCTGTGTGGAGTCTGCATGTCCTCCCTACGGTCGAGTGGCATTCAAAAGGCATGCGTAGAATGGGCGTGCCTTCATTGAAGGTTGGGTGTCGAGCTGGCACCTCGGCACCGTAAAAATCTACTGCAAATCATTAGCGGAATGGAGTTCTACTCTAGCGACCCCTAACCTGGAAAAGCCAAAAGAAAAATATTAATTTCACATTTGTTAACCGTGATTTTCAGCGATTGCCCGGGGAGAAAATGCTCCACTTTACAACAATAAGAACATTAACATAATAAAGTACATTACAAATATTTGAAAATAAATTTGACAATATAAGCAGCAAAAGTAAAAAAAAAAAAAAATATTCCTTATTAGTAAAAATAAGAAAGAGGCAGAGAAAGAAGATAACAGTAACAGAAAGAAGAAAGAAATAGAAAAAGTCAAATTGTGTTTATATGAAGAAAGTTTTGAATAAAGGAGAGGGTAGGGGAGAGGAAAGGAGAGTAAGTAGGGAGAAAGTAGTGCTAGAGTAGGGGCAGGGTTCAGGCTGGTTATTTGGATGTAGTTTATGCTTTTTCTTATTTTTGTGGGACTACTTTAGAAGACCGAAATGCCAGTAGACCGACTTTTATAACACAGAGAAGAGAAAAATGAAAGTACGTAACTCTAACAAATAAAATCGCTGACTTTCAAATGTACGAAATTCAAAAACTTGACACTCTTCCCATCACTGTTGTAACCATAGTAATTCAATGAAAGACAATATTGTAATTCACCGTCCCAAGTGTGCATGCAATACTTAAAGTAAAAAGTGCTCTTCACATGAAGTAACACATAATGCCGTATATCCCAATTCACATTTTAAGAAGTTTAGCTATAGAATGAAAAATTGCAATGGAGAATATGCTGACTTGTTTCTTACTACAGTTTCAAATTGAGAACGTCTTACAAGCAATTTCTACATCCTTGAAGATGTTGAAAAGCATGTTGCCATATGAATACTCAACTCATCTATCCTCTTCTGGTCTCTTACTGGGGCAGACAGCAACGCAGATCGGTAGGTTTAGTTCCCAAAAAGGCACTTTAAACTTCTGTGCCATGCCTCCACAGAGTTGTGTGTCCTAGGAAGAAATTTTTCATTCTGCTCACAGATGTTACTTTGCCGTGTATATACCAGTCAGAATAATAAAAGTCCCTCCCTTCTGTTGGAAAAATATCTTTTAACATTTGAAATGTCCTGATAACTTCATCTTGTAGAAGTTCTTTTTTGAAACAGAATACCGGAGTTTGTACAGTGTTTTCTGGACTACCGGAGAATCAGTTTGATTTATGGATAGTCCGGAAAAAAAATGGAGGGGTGGCAACCCTAGAGGATTGAAGGTTGGTGAGGAGAGCGGATTCATACAGGGGGGGGGAATGAGATAGGAAATAGAGACTATATGTTTCGATGAGGGAGTGAGATAACTGCTGTGATGCTACAGCATTCTGAGCTTTTGGTGTGTTTTCTTAATACTAGTTTGAATATGAATGTCCAACTTTAAATGTTCAGCAATGATAACAGCTATAAGTTTTGTGTGGGAGACTATTTCAGTGGGAATCTTATTTTGACTAACTATGGAGAAGGAATTTTTATTGATAGAGGTGTTTTTAGATGGGGTAAAGATTATGATTTTGGTTTTGGATGCATTGAGAGCAAGGTGATTATTCAGCATCCAAGACTCTGTACAAGAGAAGGCATCTTGTGTTAGTTGCCTGAGTTTGGGGAGGGATTGAACATAACAAATTATGGTGGAATTGTCTGACAAGTTTCGCATTAGGAATGTACTGATGAAAATTATTAATGAAGATGTTAAAAGGTAACGGACCTAGTAATGAGCTTGTGGAACTCTTGTTGGGGTGTGAAGGAAGGAAATGGTACTATTGTTCCACTTGACGGCTTGTTGTCTATTAAAAAGGTAACTGGAAAAGCAGTTAATGAAGGGGGGGTTTGAAAAGAGAGAGTTTGGACAAGGGAAGGTTGTGGGAAACAGTACTGAAGGCCTTTGTGAAGTCTAGGAGAATGGTAGATGCAATGTTGCCAGAGTCTCTGGCATGGTTGATGGTGTCAAGGAAGGACAAGAAGAGCAGTGGTAGTACTATGTCCAGGTCTAAATCCATTTTGAGTAGGGGAAAGAAGTTGATTGTCTAGGAGGTAGGGAAGGAGTTGCAAGTGTATGCATTTTTCAAGGACTTTTGAGATAGGGGACAGGATGGCTGTAGGATGAATGTAAGAGAGTTCAGTATTGCTGCTTCCTTTGTGGAGGGGAATGATCGTTTTCTTCCAGAGGACGGGTACATGGGATTCTTGGATTGAATGGTTGATAAGTATGGTGATGGAAAGAGCTATGCCATTGTCAACTAGCTTGAGAAAGATAGTAGGTTGTCTGTGGCATGAGAGCATGTTTTGTGTTTTAGTAGAAGTTTTTTATTGTATGTAGAGAGATGGGTTGTATGGTAAAGGGGTAGATGAGTAGTGTTGATGTCAGTGAGATTAGAGTTGAAGGTGTGGGATGAGGGTGGAGTAGAAGTGTTCTTGGAGAATGATGGGGTGAGCTTGGCTATTGAATCAATAAAGAAGGAGTTGAATTGGGTAGTTAAGATGTGATCTGGAGAGTTAGTGTCAGGACAGGGATGGTCTATTTTGCCAGGAGAGTGGAGAGCAGATATACTGTTCCAAAAATTTTGGGCGTTGGATCTATGATTGTTTTGAAGCTTGGAGTAGTAGGACTTTCTGTCTGAAGCAATTTGTTTTTTTTCACTTTATTACAAAGTTACTTATATTCAGTAAGGGTGTTAAGTGTTTTAAATTTTTGGTAATACTTCCAAAATTTGTTTTGGAGATGCATGAGTGTAATAGTTGCTTTAGGTAGCCAAGGGGTGGATTTGGTTTTGATTATTTTAGTTCTGGGGGAGCAAAGCTATCTAGTAAGTTATTGAATGCAGTATTGAAGTATGAAACAGCATCGTCTAGAGGGAGGATTTTTACAGGGTTCCAGTTCATATATTTTAGTGAGTCAGAGAAAGCTTGAGGGTTAAAGTTTTTTAGGGTATGAGTTGTGATGTAGTGGTGGTGAAGAAGGAGGGAGGATGGTGAGCGACGAGCAAAGGTAGGAAGATGATCGCTGAGGGAATCAGGTAGGGTGCTGTTGTCAGAAATGGAGTTGGGGTGAGAGACTAATATCCAGTCCAGAATACTACTGAAGTTGTTGTCTTTATTGAATCTGGTAGGAGAGGTAATTATTTGGGTGAAGTTGTATAGGTTTAAATTCTGTGGATGTAGGTGATTGAAGTCCAGTTTATATTTACCTAGGAGTATAGTTTCATTGCTTATATTAGATGAGAACCAAGACCGGATATCTTCAAGAATGGGGATGTTATTTCCTGGTGGAATATATAGGGCATCTAAACATATTTATTATGGTTATTAATTTTTATGAGGGCCAGGTTTAGTTCAGCTGTTGCTAATTGGGATATTGGCTTGGTATAGGGTGTCACTGTTAGGGAGGAGGAGAAAAGTGTGGCTACTCCACCACCTTTCTTTATAGTTTTGTCATTTTTTATGGTCTTGTAGTTGGGAGATGTAATTTTGGAGTCTTTTATATGGGGTTTTAGCCATGTTTCGGTGATAGAATGTCAGGGTGGTGATGGGATAGCCATGCATGAAGGCTAGGAAGTTTATTGCATAAACATTGGGTGTTAATGGTAGCAAAAAGGAGAGATTAATAATGAGAGAGTGAGGAAGTTAAGGTAGGTCTAGGTTTTTGTGTAAAGAAAAATCTTCCCCATGATACACTGTGAGTCCACTGTTTCTGAGAATACAATGTCCGTAGCTGGACTGTGACATGAAAGTTCAATTCACTTAGAATGGAAGAACAGAGAACAGTAGCTAATTTTGACAGGCCTCAGTAAGAGTATCATTTGCTGTCATACAGTGCCTTTACAACTGTGTTTCCTGCTGATGTGTTACACATTCTGTGAAAAATACTTCCAGAACTGCCAGGTCATTGCTGAGATAACAGACTTTTTTTAAACATTCAACTTTGATCTGCTTCACTTCCTTCTGAAGTTACTCCTCCCATAACTCCCACCCTCAACTAGCAGGAGTTTCACATTTCCTGCCCTGCTAGGTTCAGCTGATTTGAATGACAATACACATCAAACAGAGTTGCTTGCAGTCAGGCAGGTATACCTCTGCAACTGTTCCCTCATCTCTCTCCTTACTGCTATCATGTGAATAGCACCTTCACAGCAAGTCATGGTACAGTTACACTTTTAGCCATCCTTAATGTAATGGTGTCATAAGTATTCCTCTAAACATGGCCATAACATACACAGATAATTAATCTGGGCCACTGACAGATTTAGCTATGACTGCAAATGCATACTCTAATCATAATGAATAGTCATATTTGCCTTACATAGAATTGCAGTCCTCTGCATTTTTTCCCATTAGGCATGCCACTGATGTGTCGCCTTAGTTGTAGTTACTGCTGTTGTGTGCATATATTCATTGCTGGTATGGTTTTAAAGCAACTTAATATATTCTTTACTTCGTGCTATGCACTGCCTACTCTCACTGGTCCAAACTGTGCATATTGTTCTTGCTCGCTCTCAAAATTGTTTTGTTAAGCAGGCTGCCACAACATGCATTTCTGTTCATCACTATACAAAATGTAACACTTTACCCCAAGAAGCTAGATAAACCAGACTACCTCTAACGGTATGTTTTACACAGCAGACATTTTTTCTGTAATTGTGACAATTGCAATTCAATTATCATATGAGTTTAGTTCTTACAGGAGGGATCAAGCATGACAAGCCTCTTTTCCCAGGAATATCAACAAAGCAAATGAGCTGACAACACTTTTGTAGGATTATACACAAACACCAACTCATATGAATCACAGGGATGGGCTATGACTTCAGAAAAAAAAATGTGCAAAGGGCAAACTTTGGGTTTTAAATATCTGAGCTGAAACATCAATGTACTTGCAAGCCAGCAAATGTACAAACAGCCCGTGGCAACAACAATGCATAAAAACAAAGATAAGACATTCTCTAAAGTTAGAATTCAGAGCAGTTATGTAGATAACGCACCTTTCAGCTATCTTAGCATCTACAAGTCCATAACTTGTGAAGCCTGATGCATAACTATGAGTCTGGCTTTCAGTGCAGGAAGGGGCAAGCTGAGCTAACAGGTATCATGCTGAGGAGATGAATTCATTATGCAGACATCACGACTCCTCAGTGAATAACTTTAGTAAGGTGTGATGCATATGCATGGGAACCCTAACTCACAGACAATGGCTTAGCATATTCACAGATAGGGTTGCCAGACGTCCCTATTTGGGCGGGACTGTCCCGAGATCAGCAGCCTGATCCCGGGTCCCGCCCCGCCGGTTTAAATCCCGGCCAGCTTCCGCTTTGTTGGGGTTTTTTTTTGATTGGCCCGTATACCTGGCATGCGGGCTAATCAAAAATCGCTAAACACGGAGCTACTTCTGTTGAATGTGGAACTGTAATTTTCCGCATTAAACACGAGAAGCTCCGTGTTTAGCGATTTTTGATTGGCCCATATGCCGGTATACCGACCAATCAAAAATCGGTAAACACGGAGCAGAACTGCAATGCATTAAACATGAGAAGCTCAGTGTTTAGTGCAGAGCTACTGTTCTTTAATGCGGAACTCTGTGTCACATCAAAGACCTTTTTTTTTGGTCTTCACTTGCCGTGAAAGGCTTTTTTTCTTTTGTCCCTACCTGGCTGGTTGGAAATCTGGCAACCCTGTTCACAGGACTCTTAACAATAGTATCAGATGAGATATGAGCAGAGTCAATTTGGAAACCATTTTTTTTTAAATCAAAGAAAAAATACATGTCAGTAATTACCTAGTTCTCGTGTCACCAAACAGTTACATTTAAGCATAGACAGGTCACCAGCAAGTAACTAAAATCAAATGAACGGCCGTATTTGTGCAATTACTATTCCACTGTATAATCTGACTTTACATTAGCAGTTTCCTTACAGGTGTACCAGACTGTTTATGAAAATCACATGTAGTAAGTAAGGCACGTCACCAAATGGATGGCAGCCATTATAAGAGACACTGACTATTGCTGACACCATACTGTGGTAGTTTTACACAGCTGTGAACTATACTAAAGTGCGGTCGTCAGAACTCCCCTTCTTTCTGCATTAGACCACATAACGGTATCACTGTGGCTTCCAGGTACAGTTTGTAGCACAATGTCAAATGTCAAGTGTGCATTCTCTTTTTTTCCCAAACAATGACTACATAGACATACACATCTTGTCCGGAATATGTTAGAAGAAGTGAAGTCACCACCATAGCAATGTCTTTGTTGCTAATTAACATGTTCAGTTCTTGTTACCACTTCAAAACTGTTGGTCACTTTTTTCATTTGCAAGTAGTTTATCAATGTTCTGTGTGTTAAAAAACAAACAAAAACCTTGACAGGCCTTCAAAGAGGCGTAAAATATAAACAAAATATAAAAAAATAGACACTCTTTCTCCCACCCAAACATCAAAGTCTTTCTTAAAATTTTCAATTTGATTTATCTTCCTAATTTTAAATGTGATCATATTCCAAAATATACCGGCCCAATAATGAAAAAAGTAATACTTTTATTCTAACAACTGATAACTTCACAAAAAGTTTATTCCTGGTGTTTAGATAACTTCACAAAAATATTATTCCTGGTATCTATCTACCTGATGACTTCATTTATTTATTCTCACACTTACTCCATAACTTTTGCCATAGAAAAACATTTATGAATTACAATTAACACTCTCCTCACTAATCTGTACTTGAGAAAAGAGAGACAGTTCATTTAACCTATTATATCAAATACCCCACAGTCCGTATTTTTAAATCATTTCCAGTCTTTCAAGTTGTCTATGGTTATTCGTACAGATAGGGGCACTTATTCCATAATATGCCTTACTATTGCTTATATAGGCAATAATACTTCCTTCACCCTACTTACAGTAGTCCTGAGTATATTTCTAAGTTCATATTAATACCTCTTAAAGGTCACAATCAGATACCCTTCAAAATTTAAATCTTTTATCAGTTTAGTTACCCAAATCCTAAAGATCTCCACACTCATTCGACAGTTATTAATTGCATAAGGGTAACAGTTATTGCAATATCCCTAGTGCATGACAAAAGTCTTTTTAGTATTAAATTTCACACCATTGCAAACTGACCATAGGAATAATTCATCCAGATATCCCTGTAATTCATAATAATCATTTATACATGTTAGCACTGAAGCGACTTTTGAATCGTTCACATATTGCATAATTATGCCTTACCATGCCCTGGAAAGCTTGCCATAAATACTCCAAAAAGGACTGGTCCCAACACAGAACCTTGAGGAACACCATAATTAAGCATTTATACCTTATATAAAATTTCATCAATTTTTACCACACAGGATCTATAACCTAACCAGTTCTGTATCCATCTAATAAATAATGATTAATATCCTCCTCTATCAACAATGTAACAATTCTGTGATATGGTGTACTGTCAAAGGCTCTTGCTGTATCAAGATAAACCATATCAACTTGCCTACCCATAAACATACAGCAGTAGTGCATTATTTTCATCTTTGTCTGTCTTAGGTCTGTTTTTTATATTGACTGTACTTGTTTAAATAGTGTATATATTTTGTCTTAAACCTTACATTTGTATGACATTGCTTTGTGCCTTAAGGCTGTGGCTGTCACTGAAAAGGGTCCTTAAATCTGTCCATGTATCTGTTTAACAAGCAAAATAAATGATCATTTAGTCCAATATACAATGTACCGAAGAATACTGGACATTTGTGGATCTATTTTTTTTTTATAGCTACCTCTCTAGCTAGAGAAAGCCGCGCTGGTACAACAGTAGTGTTGTTGCCTCACAGCAAGATTTTCTCCTGTTCGATTCTCAGCTGGAGTGCCTTCTGTGTGGAGTCTGCATGTCCTCCCCGCAGTCGAGTGGCCTCTGAAAGACATGCGTGAATGGGCGTACCTTCACTGAAGGTTGGGCGTCTGACTGGCAACTCAGCACCATAAAAATCTACTGCCAATCATTAGCGGACCGGAGTTCCGCTGTGGCGACCCCTAACCGGGAAAAGCCGAAAAGACAAAACAATCTCTCTCTCTCTATCTAGAGGAGGAAAGGAGAAAAAAGTAATATTTGTTTCACATATTTAGAACACTAATTGAACTTAACTGAAAATAAATGTGGTCATTGGCATAGCTGCTCTCAGTAACTATAGCAGTCAGCCATTCATTCCCATGTGTTAAACTCATCTTTTAAGGATGTCAGTATGTTGTTTTAATTATGTAGGTTTCTGTTGCTATTTGATAACTGGGTAGTTTGGCTGGTCTAGTGAACCTTTTCAGCCGTGACTTGGGCTGCAGTGAACAGCAGTAAAATTCAGTAGCATGCATAAGTACCAGTGTTAATGTTCTCATGACAATTAGTTCTTAACATTTACAGTGTAATAGTAGTTGGATAGCAGAGTTAACTTGTATACAAGCATAAATGTAAATCACATAGAGTAAGAGAAAGACATTTTCAGATTCAGTCGTACAGCAAGATTTGCTTATAAAAAGCAAATATTTAGAAGTATTGTCTGTCTCAATCATATACTGCAACACCTAAAATATGTAGGGTATAGTGAAGTCTTTTATTCTAATCATCGTCTGTTGGTTTTCATGTTATTCCAGTGTTGTGTACTTTGTACATTTGGATCTCACATTTTTGTGGCTGTCCGTCATCTAATGGACACGGTTGTAGTTCTGCATCAGATCTGAAATTTTAAGGATTCATACGTTGTAGCTAAACCTATGTTTTTATTAGAGCAGTATTAGTTTTCTAGATACTGTTATATGACTATCCATTTATAGATAGTGCCAAAAGCTGTTATTCTTAAAGAGTTAAAGTGCATGCATGTGTGTGTGTGTGTCCATCTAGATCAGTATGATGATGATCTGTTTCTGCTTAGAAGGTAAAATAAGTAATATATAGATTGCATTAACTAGAAAAGTGTATGTAGGCATGGTCAGGAACAGTGTAGTTGAATGATTAAAACTGAATTAATGTTCTTCATTGATGGTATGGTTCAATTTAGTATCATTTCAGTTTTAGTATATGTGCTGTCAAAGCAAGCACAAAAGGATGGAGAATGCGGGCATCGATCCCGCTACCTCTCACATGCTAAGCAAGCGCTCTACCATTTGAGCTAATTCCCCTTGTATAAAGGTTGTGCAGTTGTTTTTCTTATGTATGAAACAACATGTTACTCCATATATTTCTTTTAATGCGTTGTACATGTATGAAACTTGCCAAGATATAGTGATGCAGCAGTAGACAGGCTGTCTTCCTGACATGATACTGATTTGATTTCAACTTAGTGGTGTTGGCAGGCAAACATATTTTCCTGTGTCACATAAATAAACTGTGCCAGCTCCTTCTTTTTGTGTTTCCAAAACAGACTAAACATCACCATGGTGGTTAATTTATTTATTTTATTTTACATTTGGTTATCAGGAAAGTCTGACTGGATATACGTCCTTTTTCAGCGGAGGCCAGGGAAGAAAAGCTCCACATATAACACAAATTAATAAAGTACAATTTCTAGGTATAGAAGCATGACACTACATTTTACATCAAATAAAACTAGGGTAATAAAACTTCAAAGTGTACGTCAACAAAAAGTAGGAAGAAAAATGATATGCTATACTGGTACAAAGATAAAACACCTTAAACTGTACAATCGACATAACATTCAGTAGAATATAGTATTATAATAATATAAAGAATACACCAGGTGACCATACTTAGAAGACGGAGTGACAGTTGAGAGGATGCGAGTGGTATGAGAAATGAGACTTGCAAGATAAAGAGAGGTCAACTGCCTAAAAGTAAGGGAGAAGTATTTACCCTGGGTGAGCAGCATGGAGGATAGAGTTTTACTAACCTGGGGAGTGAGTCACAGTTATAAATCCAATTAGCTTGTAGGTGTGTTTTTAGAGATTCTTAAACTGAGCTAAGGACTTTGTGACTGATTTATTGGTGGGCAACGTTTTCCATATTTTGGCAGTGAAATTAAAATAGAGGAAGGTTCCTGCAGAATAGTTGGTTTTAGTGACTTGAAGGAGAGCTTTATTGTTGGAGCGTAGGACCCCAGTACTGGAGTAAGAATGTATAGGGTTTTGTAATGCAGGGGTTTTCTTGGGATAGTAAAGAATATTATAGGTTAGTATAAGCTGGTTGTAAAGGAGAAGATGGGGACGTTCAAGCCAGTTGAGTTGTTTAAGGGCTGAGCAGTGTTGTGTTTGATATGGGCTATTGATGGTGAATTTTGCAATTATGCTGTAGCAAGCGTTAAGTTTAGTTGTAGCCGATTTTCTAAGATTGGTGATGATAGGGGAGGCATATAGAATTGTAGAGAATAGATGTGTTTGTGCAATTTTAGCCCTGTTGCTGTTTGTGAGGAATTGTTTACTTCTATATAGACCCCCCTCCTCAATTTTTTATGTACTTTCTTTATGGTGAGTGAAATGTGTCAGATTTCATGTTGCAATCTATCTCAACTCCTAGAAGTTTGTGAGTGACAGGAGAGATATGGGGGTAGAGTGATTAGTAGGCTGGAATATGAGAAGTTTGGTTTTATTGGGGTTTAGTGTTAGTTGAGAGTTTGTGAGCCACTCTTCCACAGAAAGGAAAGAGGCCTGTGTTTGTAATTGCAGTCCCTACTGGGAAGGAGAGGAACATATTAGTGTTGAGTCATCAGCATATTGGATGACTGGGTTATGTAGAGAAGAGTTATAGAGGTTGTTAGTGAAGATAGACAAATGTAAAGGACGAAGGATGGAGCATTGGGGAACAGCCAGTGTGACTGTTAATTAATAAAGGGGATAGTTCTTGCCTCCACTGTACTGCTTGCTGTCTGCCTGTTAACTTTGAAACCAGGAAATAGTGGGTTTTCTGAGATTTAGTTCTGAGAGGGATTTAATGAGTTTGTTGTGGTTAGCCATATGAAATGCCTTGGAAAGATCGAGAAAGATAGCAGAGAAATAGTTCCCATTATTTCTGTGGTTTACTATATGAGTGAATGACATGAGGGCTGTTGTAGTGCTTTGATAGGGTCTGAAGCCATGTTGAGTGTTTTGAGAAGATTGTGGGTATTGAGGTAATCCATGATTTGTGTGTGTATAGGTTCATAGGTAGGTACTAGGCTATCTGCCCAAAGGCATTTATAAGCCTAGCCGGAATGTGTTGGCTTTCGCCTCCCCCTTAGATTAGTTCCCTGTGCCTCCGTCCAGCATAGCCACTGAAGTGATCCCTGGGGTAAACTTCCTGTTTCCCATCCACTCGTCAAGGTTTCTCTTGAACAGTGTTAGTGAGGAGCTTTGCCTAATGTAGACTGGAATCTTGTTCCAGAGCATGGGAAGTCTCTGGGACAGGAATCTATCCCACCAGCATGTCCTATTTATTGTTGTGGTGAGGTTTAGATCCCTAGAACGTGTGGCTCGAGGGGACATGGTTTTCTTTAGGTTAAGCATGTCCATCAATTCTGGGTTGGACATGGCCTTGTATGTCAGGCAGAGATCACCTCTGGTTATGCAGTATGCAACTGAGTACAGCTGGAGTTTCTTCAGTCGAGCTGCATAGGGCATCTGTTTGAGGCCAGTGATCCTCTTGGTGAGGTACTTCTGTGGTCTTTCCAGCTATTGCAGGTGTCTTGTAAGGTGCATCCCAAATGGGGTGTTGTACTCTATGATGGGTCTGATGAGTGACGAGTAGAGGGGCACAATGACCTCATTTGATCTGGATGCAAACCCTTTTATGATTAGGTGGGCCACATAGAAGGATTTTCTAACCCCTTTGTCAATGTGATTATCAAAGGAGAGATTACTGTCTACTTGGGTCTCCAGATCCCTTGTTACGTTTTCCGTATTTAGAGGGCTACCACCTATGTGGTAGTTTGTGTGTACTTTGTTTTTTCCAAAGGGGACGACTATGCACTTTTTGGCATTTAGCTTGAGGCCATGATTTTGACACCAGGTATCCATCTCAGTGAGACCCTTTTGGAGGATGTCTGTGTCAGCCGGAGAGTCAATTATAGCCCCTAGTTTGCAGTCGTCTGCGAACTTGGACAGCCATAGTCCTCCTGTGCTTGTCTGTACCTCTGAGAAGTATAGCAAGAACAGGAGGGGTCCTAGGACTGAGCCCTGGGGAACATCACTTGTAACCGGTTTAGAGTCTGACCTAGCTCCTGCAACTCTCACCATGTGGGTTCTGTCCGTGAACCAATTGGCAACCTATCTTGTGACATAAGGGTTTATGTTCAAGCTGGTGAGGTTGTCTGTAATACCAGAATGGGGAATGGTGTTGAATGCCTTTGGGAGGTCTAGGTATGCTGTGTGTACCACCTTTCCCTTGTCTATAGCCTTGGTAACTGTCTCAAAAAAGTCCATCAGGTTTAGGAGGCATGATCTGCCCTTAACAAAGCCAAACTGGGTAGGGTCCAGTGTTTGGAGGTTCCCAATTTCTCTGTTAATGAGTTCCATGATGATGCGCTCCATAGCTTTGCAGACCAAGCTAGTCAGGCTTATAGGGCAATAGTTCTCGGGGTCTGTTGTGGCTCCACCTTTGTGGAGCGGAATAACCATTGCTGTGCGCCACTCTGGGTTCATAGCCTGTTGAGAGGCTGAGTTTGAACAGTGTGTTTAGGTGAGGAGTTAGTTTGTCTTTGAGCTCCTGTAGGACGCAGCCTGGGACACCGTCCGGTCCCATTGATGCTGTGTTTTTGGCTTTGGAGAGGGCTGTTTTAACCTGAGTGTCTGTGATTTCAGGGTTTCTACATTCTTCTGGTATGGTTATGGGCCCTTTTGGGGGTGAGTGGGGGGTGAAGTTTGCACTGAGCCTGTCTGTTGGCAATATCGGTTGGTTCAGTGTATTTTGTGCCATTCTGCATTAGCTCCGAACAGATCTGAGCATTGCCACTTAGATTCTTGACCTAGCTAAATAATGCCTTGTGGTTATCTTTGGAGTCCTTGGCAATTATTCTTTCGAAGCTCGCCTTGGGCAATTTTATGAGGGATCATAGTTTCTTGCTGATACTGATCAGGGATGTCTTCACTTCTTGGGATTTTACTCTTTTCTGTACTAGTTTCCTCCATCTATTGTATAGCTTGTTTATGGCAGGGGTCTACCAGACTAGTTTCCTTTTCTTGGAGGAGTGAGTCTTGGTTTTGCTTGGGATAGCATGATCCATGCATTCTTGTAGGTGACCATAGAATGCATTAGTAAAGGATTTTGCAGCTTGGACAGCATTATCCTTTAGCATGGGGGCTTTGAAACCTTCCACCTCGGTCTTAAGTACCGTGAAGTTTGCTTTTGAAAAGTTTTTCACGGTGGTTTCCTTGTCTGGGAGTGGGGGCGGAATGTGGATATCCAAAGTGATTTGTTTATGGTCAGCTCTAACCAGCGAGGGGCTGACCTCCAGTGTGGAACACTGGTCGCCCATGTTGGTGATGACCAGATCCAATATGTCACCGCTGGTGGGAGTGTTGACCAGTTGATCCAGGGCGTTCGAGTTTATAAATTCTAGGAAATGTTGGGCAAGGAAGTTAGTACTTGAGTAGTTCTCCCATTTAATGTTTGGGTAGTTGAAATCACCCAATATTAAGGTGTTTGGTAGGACCTTTATGTTTCCCAGTGTTTCCAGAAATGAGGAATGGGGGTCCTGGGACATGGGTGATCTGTAGCAAGCTACAATTTGAATTGCAGGTTTGCTTGTTAGTTGCACGTGGATGATCTCTGAAGCATCATGCTGTGCCACTAACCTGGAGGTGTAGGTATCCTTGATGAATATGGATACTCCCCCACCTTTTGTATTTCGGTCTGGGTTCTGTGGCTGAAATGTATGGTATGAGCTGTAGCCTGGTAGTGCTGGGGTGCTCTCTGGAGCCTTAAACCAGGTTTCTGTTACTGCACATATATCGCTTTTCTCCATACTGAGGAGTGCTTCAAGTGCGTGCATTTTGAGGTTTAGACATCTGGCATTGAGTAGCATTACCCTCAGATTTTTGTTACTTGTGCTATTTACGGCGGTGGGTTTGTCTTTTGAACCTTGCCTAAAAAAGGCACTATGGGGGTGGCAGGGCCCTTGGCCAGTATTCGAAAGCCTAAAGGTGACAGGTGCAAGCCATCTCTAGTGAAGCAGCGTGACCTGTTGAACATGTCATCCCAGGCGGACAGACACTGGATCCCCTTTGAATGACACCAAAAACTTAGACAATTGTTGAAATTGATAATTTTTGCTTTATACCATTGTGTCATTCTTAACGAGGGCAGGATGCTACTCAGGGTCAGGGTCATAACGGCCTGGGCTATGTATGTCTCTTTTCATGTAGTCCAGGGAGGTATGGCTCAGGTCATTCACACCAACATGGACAATGACAGAGTCATATTTGTACTTGTTCTGGAGTGACCTGAGTGCTTGTGTTATGTGGCAGATCCTGGCACCAGACAGGCAGCTAACAGTAACCTTCTCCTTATTCAGCCTAGTGAGTGGGACATCAGTGGGCCTGACTATAGAGTCACCTATTACTAGTATTTTGGGTATATTATTTTGCCTTAAGGGCTGTGATTGTGTGGCACGTTGGTTTTGTGAAGTATGTATTTCATGGTTTGTGTTGGGGGGTGGATGTTGCTTGGATGTCTGCTTTGGAGGTCTCTGTTGCTTTTGCAGATTTTTATTTAGAGCCTCCGAGTATATTTTTGTGTATTTATGTGTGGTTTTGCCGGTGCTGGTTTAATGGGTCTCTGTGAGACTGGTGGTGTGATGCCAGTATTTCCCTTCTCCTCTCGACTGTCTGATCCAGTCTTGTGTTGAGAGAGCTTAGCCTCCAGTTTGGCTGTATAATTGCATCTCTCGCATGTATTAGTGTTTGGTGGTAGGTGGAGAGGATTGTCTGTGTACATGAGGCTGTTGTAACATTGCCTCAAAATGCCCAGATTCACCAGTTGGGCTGGAGAGTACATCTGAAACTGCCCTTTGGACATGCCTGGATAGGTACAGTGAACTGTTTTACTGAGTAGCTGGCAAGGTCGAATAGAGCGCCTTGTCCTTCTGTACAGTATGGGGGGGGTTCTAGTGCTAGGTTTATAAGTGCTTGCTATGAGTTTTGAGCAAGTGCCAGGCTGAGAAATGAATGGCTTGAGTGCTTAAGTTGAAAGTTTGTCTAGTTCCAAGGGAAAAATTGAAGAAGACACTTTGTGGACCTGGGAATAGTTATACCCTAGCTAACCGGCGCTGCCTGGTGAGCAAAACCGGGCAAATGCGTTTTTTATAGCAAGGAAATGAAAGAGAGAGAAATTAGCCCAAAATGGCCAATAAACTGCTAATTTCTGGGCTGAAACCACTCCTCCAAGGACAGATAGGTTGCTCAAAGCTCCCCTCTCTCACAGGTGAACAGGGAAACTTCCTTCTATCCAAATAAGGTATGGGCAAACACAGAGATTTATAACACAGCCCTGAATTCAGCACTAACCTGAAAACTGGACTATACTAGCTTAGAAATGTGGGAAACAAGTATTTTTTTTTTCAGAAAATAAAGCAGATACAATAAAAAAACACTTTAAATGCACAGAAAGGATGCTTATGGTTATATATCTCAGTTCAGAGTTGTAGTCAATGCCCCTAGTAATAAAGTAGGAAGAAACACAAATACAGTAAAAGCAGATTAATAAAGTGCAATTTTATTTATATATATATATATATATATATATATATATATATATATATATATATATATATATATATATGTGTGTGTGTGTATGTATATATATATATATATATATATATATATATATATATATATATATATATGTGTGTGTATATATATATATATATATATATAAAACAAACAAACTGATTTAAACAAGTTACACAATTAACTAGAAAAAAGCTCAAAACTGAGCCCTGTTCCAGCAGTCTTCAGTCAGACAAGTTCTAACTACACACTCCCGCTACTAGGGTGCAGGGGTACTGTCTCCAAAAAAAGATGGCCTAGATCAGTGCACAAGTTATACAAACAAAGCTAGATTCAGCAGGCCTAAATCTGGTTCTATGCTACAGCAACAAGGCGCACCAATTTCAGAAAGAAATGGTTCAAATAAGCAGACACAATAAGCCTGTGACCAGAAATTCCCAGCTCAGAAAGGCAGAATCCAGCCTCTCCTCCCACAAGAGTGCAGACCACAAAGCTTCTTAATGTAGAATACCTGGCCTGAAGCCCAAGTGCTTAAACCAGAACTAATACACTTTTGGAATAGCAAACACTGAGCCTTCAATAAGCAGTTCTCAGCTTAGAAGGATGTAAGCTACCTGTCCTGCCACAACAGTGTAGACCACAAACCTTCTTAATGTAAAACAACCGCTGTGAAGCCCAAGTGCTTAAACCAAAAGATTTAGAATAACAGTTGCAATTTAATCAGCCTACTACCAAGCAGTAATAAATGCAGCAGAATAAATAAAATTGAGTACTTTTAAGAAGAGGCAAAAGCAAAATAAAGTAGGAGGAAACGCACATACAGTAAAAGCAGATGAATAAAGTGCTTTTTTTTTTTTTTTAGTAGAGTGCAAGGAGAGAGGAAGGAAGAACCTAAGTTGGTTGGCCTTCGCAAATCTTCTCTCTGTATTAAGTAGAGTGAACACTAGACTCAGAATATGATCTCACTGTATTCAGTTAAGTAAGCAAATGAGATGGACTCAGGAGGAGTGGTCAAATACAGACTTCCAAGATGGGCGGGCAATTCCAGAGCCACTAACACCAAAACAAGAACAGGGAGGGTGGGTGGAAACAAACTGCAGAGAGAGACACAGCACACAAACTTTCCAGTGAAACACACAATTAGGTAGAGAAAAAATGAAAAACAGTACTTTTAAAACTGCAAGTTTGTTCTTAACTTCAGCGTCTAATGCAGGTGATTATAGCCAAGCAAGTCTCTCAGAAGTTGAGCATAAAATGATTTCTCAAACTTTGTGGCTAGCACTTAAAGTACAGAGGAATCCCTGTAGGCTAACAGTTAAATATCAGATAACAAGAAGTGAGAAGACCACCACCCCCTCTTATAGCAGAGAGAGACACAGCGCACACACTATTCAGTAAAACACACAATTAGGTTCAGAAAAAATGAAAAATGGTATACACCTCTCCAGTATTTTGGACAGAGATGAGATAGGCCGATAGCTGGTAAACGCTTTTGAGTTGTCCCCTTTGTGGAGTGGAATAATACGAGAACTTTTGCAAATCTCACAGAGTAGATTTTTGGATATCGAACGGTTAATAAGAATTGATATAGGGTATGCAATGGCATCAGCAGCTATTTTCAAAAATTCAGCTGGCAATTTATCTGTGGCTAAGATGGTAGGTTGTAGTTTCTTAAGAAGTTTTTTTAATTGTATCAGCAGAGCCAGGGTGGAAGGTAAAGCCATTGTTTTTAATATGGTAATTGAGTGGTTGGTTGGAGGATGGGCTTTGAGAGTTGGCTAGGGCTAGAATGGATTCAGTGAAGAATTTGTTGAAACAGGTGGCAATATTGAGTGAGGTATCAATTATGGTTGGAGGGGGAGTACCTGATTTTCCAGGAAGGAGAATGTTAATGGCTATCCAGAATTTTTGGGGGGTTATTTTGATATTTAGTTTGTATGTAGTGGTAGTAGATGATTTTGTTTGTTTGGCACATTTCTTTGACTTATTACAAAGTTCAAGATACACCTGTTTGTTTGTATTGGGTTGAGTTTTATGCCATTGGGCCCAGCCTTTTTCTAGATCTGGTTTCTTGGCTCATCCAGGGCGCATAGTTAGATTTGACCCTGATAGTTCTAGGAGGGGCCTGTGAGTTTAAGACATCCAAGATGGTAGAGCTGAAATACCGAACAGCTTTGTCAAGATTGAGATACTTGAGAGGAGTCCAGTTACATCCTTTTAGGCATTAATAAAGGTAGATGAATTGAAGTTTTTCTTGTTTCTTATTATCTGATAATTGGTGGGCTTTTCATGATAGGTGCAGTGTCTTATTACAAATGTAGGTAAGTGGTCACTCAGGCTGTCAGGCATCATGATTGACAGATAAAAGTTGGTCTGTTTGTCAGAATCCATTCAGGTATTGACGGTCTCTTGGTGGATTTATCAGTAATAGTGGGAGACTGGATGAGCTGAGAAAATCCATGGAGGTTGATGAAGTTGATGAGAGAACTGGAGTTAAAAGTTAGCCATTCATTGTTGAAGTCTCCCAAGATGATGGTTTCATGTTGTAGGAACCAAGGCCCAGTCAAATAGGGTCTCCAGTATGGGTATGTTGCCTGGTGGTATGTAGCAACCAATTATACTGACACTTTTTCTGGGGTTAATTTTTAGTTTTGCAAGTATAATTTCTGCATTGCCTGAGGTAGGTGGGTATACGTCTAAGGTTTCTACATTTAGTTGATTTTTAAATAGTAAAGCTACACCAACTCCATTTTTAAATGTATCATCATTATGTAGGCTGTTATAGCGTGGTGCTAGAATTTCATTTTGGAAATGTCAGGTTTAAGATAAGTTTCAGTTAATACTATTAATTCTGGAGAATATAGGGAAAGATTAGCTTGAAGGTCGTGGACTTTTTTTTCTAAGGTTTCTGACATTAATATTTAGTATGAGCAGGTCATTAGCTTTTCCAGGAAGCTGGAATGTGTTATGAGTTGGTTTACGGTTAGTTAAGTGGATATTGCTATCACATGGACTGGGATTAGGATGTATGTCCCCCTGAGGGATTGTCTAGCTGCAATGTCTATTTTGGTTCTTATGAGGTAAGTAATGTACTTGTTTTCTGGATAATTTATTGGTATGGTGGGAGGGTAGTTTTAGGATATGAGAATAGATGTTTTTGTGTAGAATAGTTGGGGTGATGGAGGGGGGGAAGGTGTTGATATTGTGGTATAAGTGGTAGAGGTGGCATGATGGGGTAGTGTGTCGGGTGGATAGTTATGAAGTAATATGTGCAAGTAGTATGAGGATTATCAGTAGTATTGATTGTATATAAATATTTAGGTGGAGCATGTTAAGTAATGAAGTAGATATAGTTGTTTTTTGAGCTATTTGTGATCTTATTTGGGCTTTGGTATGGGTGTTCTGTTAGCTAACAGTGATTGTAATGGAAGAAGTTGATAGTGTGGCTACTGGTTTTGTTTGTTGTTTAACTTTTGAAGGAGGAAGAGTTGGAGTGAAAGCAGGAAGGACTAGTATGGAAGTGATGCAGTGAAGAGGTGATACTGTTGTCTGGTTGGATGAAGGGTTAGTGTGCGGGTGGTGTAGTGAATGGCAGTGACAGTGGTGTGATGTGTTTGGTTGAAGTGATGTTAGGGGAGTGGCTTATAGAGAATAAATGTGAGGAAAGAAGGGGTGAGTGTAATGTGGGCAGGGTAGGTGAGCCCGAACATAGCGAGGGCGAACGGAGTGGGATGAGCCAGACACGGATGTTGAACAAAAGTACAGAAAAAAACAGTCAGTATGTACAGTGCTAGTGTGTAGGAGAGTCTGGAGAAGAAAAGGTAACAAATATCAAATTTGTTGTGTAGAAGAGAGACTTAGGAGCATGGAATGTTGTATTTAAATATAGGAAGGTGAAGAATCACAGATAATACAAATTATGAAATAAAGATGCGAGAAAAAGCCAAGATTTGGAGTGCAGCTTATAATGCTGTGGATTTCAAGTGGAAAGAGAGAGAGAGCTGTAAGGGTATAACAGATTGTATGAGGTTAAAGAGAGGCAGCAAGATCTGATTAAAGCTCGAGAAAAAGGGGGTTTTGAGGAGGATGAGTGGGGGGTGATGTGCGAACTGCTAACAGGAGGTATTAAACCTAAACCACTACTGATTCATAAACAATTGTACCATACTCTAGTGGTCCAAGAGCGGTAATAACTTGCTAGAGTCTGCAAACATTGTTGGCATCTTTTGCTTGTAGTGGAATAAGTCTGTAGGTGCCTGGAGATCTGCGAGAGTCTTTAGCCTAGGAAAGGAAAGAACATAACAGAAGGTTAGGATTTATGTAGAAAAATTTAAGAAGGGTTAGAGTATAGCCAGGAGAAGATGATGAGGATAGGGAGGTATGGTACAGCAACTAGTAACCGATAGTAAAACACTTTACAATGTGCATCAGTAATTGGATTTAACTGACAGTTTTCAGTAATAATAAACAGAAGATGGCTTATTTCATCATTATCTTATGGAGATTTCAATCATATTAATACAGTTGCAATTATAAGCTCTTAATACTGTGTGAAACCAGCAGCACACAACACACACGTTATCCGTAAGAATTCCGTTACAGTGAGAGTATCACCTCAAAGTTATGTGATATCAGCAGCGCACCACTAGGAATCCCTTGAAACTGTTTGAAACCAGCAGCAAATGACTGAGTAGTGCACAAAAAACGTAAGGAATAGCACAAGGAAGTACTCATCTGTGTAGGCCTGCAATACAGGCCAGTACATTGAACTTACATAAGATAAGCATGGATAGTAGAGCCTTAAGTTGTGAAGACCCTAGGAGGAACAGTCCTTAATGTATTGGGTATTGCATGCAGGAGAAAAGAGAAGATAAAATAAAATACTGTGCTTGTGTTAGAATACAATGCCCACACATTCATAAAGGGAAAAACTTCTTTTAAATAAAGCTGTATGCATTTACTTAGATTTGGATGCTGGATGAAAAGATTAGCGTTTGCTTAGTACTAGTGTGAAGTGATTGTCGCAATTGCTACTGTTGAAGTAATGCTGGGATTACTGTGTAAAAGGTACGTTATTCGTATTTCAGAGAGTCATGCATGTATTATATTCTCAAGTACAGTGACCATTGCAGGCTCTACATTCCTAAGTAACAACAAAAGCAACTTTGTCACATGTAACTTTAAATTGTGTACATTTAGGTTGCTACAACTACAATAGCAGGCAAATCGGCCTGCACACAGACTGATACGTTTGCTATCAGATAGGGCAAAACACCTCCATCTACATTTGGAAACCCTCTGTTACAGTAGTAGGAAGATACAGTTATGACTACCGAGTTCTGATTACAATAACTTCGAAAGACTAAGCAAGTCCAACAAAAAATACAAATAAAGTGCAGTGGTTTACCTCTGAGAGCTAGCAGCACATCACCTAAGGGTCAGAGATGTGGAGTGATGCAAGCTGTAGGGGACAGAGTGAGCAAGGGGATAGAAACTTGTTTTCAAATTTCGTAATGCATGATGGGAGTTAATGGGACTAGTACATCATGTAGTTGCACTCTAGGCTGAAAATAACATAAAGAAAAAAAATGCGGGAATGAGCAGTAGGAAGACTAGCCAGACACGGATGTTGAAAGAAAGTACAGAAAAAAGCAGTCAGTACATGCAGCTCTATTGCGTAGGAGAGTCGAGAGAATGAAAAGGTAACAAATATCATATTTGTTGTCTAGACGGGAAATTTATGAGTATGGAATGTTATATTTAAATATAGGAAGGTGAAGAATTACAGATAATACAAATTATGAATATATAGAGGTGAGAAAAAGCCAAGGTTTGGAGAGCAGCTTATAATGGTGTGGATTATAAATGGAAAGAGAGGTAGCTGTAAGGGTATAGCAGATTGCATGAGGTTAAAAAGAGTCAGCAAGGTCCGATTAAATAGAGCTCGCGAGAAGGAGGTTTTGAGAAGGATGTGTGGCAGGGGTGGTAATGTGCAAATTGCTAACGAGGCATTAAACCCAAACCACTACTGATGCAGAAACAGTTGTTAACATACTCTAGTGGCCCAAGAGTGGCAATAACTTGCTGAGCTCTGCAAACGTTGTTGGTATGTTTTGCTTGGACAGTAGAATAAGGCTGTTGGTGCCTGGAATCTGAGAGAGTCTTTAGCTAATGTTGCGACTTAGTAGTACACCATAGGGTTGGTTTGGTAATACTGACCTATTATTTATCTGGTGGTTTCTTCATCTGTGGTGGGTTGAAATAGCTTAACCATATTTAGCTCTAGTATTCATTCTGGAATTTTGCGTAAATATTTTGCATATAAGTTAGTAGTTAGAACAAAGATTACATCAGTTATG
Source organism: Protopterus annectens (assembly GCF_019279795.1). NCBI lineage: Eukaryota > Metazoa > Chordata > Ceratodontiformes > Protopteridae > Protopterus > Protopterus annectens. Next base: position 1,206,534,395 of record NC_056743.1, read on the forward strand.
TTTGACAGCTATTTTATATTATTTGCAGATTGTGTCCTTGCTGCAGTGTGCAGTATCATTTAAAAATATATGAGTAATGAGGGATATAACTAAAAATTACACAGATGTGCAATACTTGGCTGTTGTACAGGGGAAGGACATAATGCTGCAAAGTAGCAGTTGTTCAGTAATCATCTTGTCCAGGCAGAATTGTTACAAAGTAGCAATAGCCTTTGAACATTGCAAGTGACACCTTAAATACAGTGGTTCTTGTTTTATTCCTTCTTTTAGTACTAACATTAATAATTTGTCATTCTTAATGAAGCAAAACTAAAAAGGAAGCAGTTAACCAAGTGAACATTTCTTTGTTTTGAGGTTAGCACACCAATTGTAAATAAAAGGAGTACAACACAGTTTTGTTTGACACATGCATTTAAGTAGTAGATGACACAGTGCGGTAGGTGCATAGCACTGATAATCTGTAGTGCGTGGAGCACACTGATTACTTCTTATATTTGGGAGAAAAAAAAAGACAGTTAAGAGCCAGAATGGTGCAGGACCCAACGTTAACATTTGTTAAGCACCCACTGCAAAAGTTTAGGTCGATTCCCACACTGGGCAGTAAAATCTGCCTGTACTGACTAGCAAAAGCAGCCGTAGAACAAAATATTAGTTTCTGCCTGCTGTCTGTTCCCTTAACATGTCCCTAACTTCGTGTAAAAAAAAAAAAAAAAAAAAAAAAACATTGAGAGAGTTTCTAGAATAACAGGATATGTTTTCACCTGCATAGTCGAAGAATGCAAACACTAAAATTGAAATTTATGACTATTTAGTGACTTGTGTGAAAGCCACACATTTTTGAGGAAAAGACCAAACATCTGAAGCAATAATCTAGATATCCTGTGAAAATCTACACATTTAAGAGGTAATGGAGGCAAGAGTTAATGTAACAGACTATATTGCACTACCTCTGACAGCACTCACTAAGTGTTTTATGGCTTTCAAAGCCTGCAAAACATTTAGCAATTTTTTTTCCTGACTGCAGTTCCGCTGTGGAGACCCATAACTGGGAAAAGCCGAAAGACATTAGTTTTTTTAGTAGTACACAGAGCAGATAAAGCACCAACCATGCACTGCAAATTGTTATGATAATCTCACTAATCATAACCCCTTATTGTATGTTCTTGACATGGATGCCAAGGTAAGTTCTCGAGGTGCATTTCTTGACATCCATGTCTCGAATACTTAATAAATGGGTTATGATTGGTAAACTGGTAATAATCCTCTGTCTAGGTCATGGAAGAGCTGTGATTACTATCCAGAATTAGAAAAAAAGGTAAACCTTTTACATGTTAGTGTAGCGCGAGAACTGACCATAATAACACTTTCAAAGGTGAGCAACAAGTGTTACACCCCCCTAAATTATTTTCTAGTTGGGTGTAAGGGAAGGGATGTTTAATGTTTTTGGTCCCTGAGTATCTTTCCTCCTTTGTCCAATCAAGTTTACAAATATTATTCTGTAAGTAACTTATTTAAATTGGAGAAATACTTGAAAAACTGTCCCAGACTTTTCCTTACTTGCTGTTATGTGACAGCATTCGCTAGGTGGTTTAATGGCTTTTAAAGCCATGAAAATGTATTTTTTTCCCTTCTGTAACTGATTGTGCAAGAAGTAGATAAGGCTTCATGCGCAACAAAGAGTTATGATCGGGTCTCACTGATCAGAACCTGTTGTGAAGTATTTTGCACATGGATGCCAAAATGTACCTCTTGAACTTCACTCTGAAGGTGAATTTCTTAGCATCCATATCTTGAGCACATAAAAACATGGTTACAGTCATAACTCTCTGTGAATAGTATGGTCCTTTCATGCAGTTGCCTTCTGATCCCAAGTTCCTGCTGCTGTCATTCATAACAAGGTGCCAGGATATGCATGGTACATATTACATGTCAATATGCCACTACATGTACATTAGTAAAGACTTCCAGGCCCTTACAGCTAGTATGATGAGAATGGGCTGCCTTCTGCTTAGAAGGCACTTTAAGAAGTTTATAGATTGCATCAATTTTAAAGATGATATGTAAGTAAAATCTAGAATAGTATGTTGAAACTGTGTATTGGTGCTTATGTGGCAAAGCATAGTTTTTTTGGCAGAATGTTTTTCTCGAATAATATGAAATATGAATATTGAGTTCAGAGCACAGATGATTTGATAAAACACTGACTGATTAATTTTTTAAATGTAATTGAGGCAGTTTTGTGCTTTCTTTATTCATAGTTTTAAACTTACTGTTTGATGTGTTATATTATTTCAGAATATGAGTGTGAATAAACATGCATGCTAAACTGAAGATAACTAACTTCACTGTACCCTTTACAGCAGACTATGAGTTAGGGTATGTGTTTGTATGTGTATATCTGTCTTATTTTGTTTTTAGTCTTAAAGTTAATGTTTTTTTTTTGGCATAGTACACAGCAAACACTTGATCAGGAATCATTAGCACATAGCCTTGTAGCAATTCATAGTCCCAGGTTACACTGTACTCCTTTAAGCACAAAGAGACTTCCCATACTCTGGAACAAGCTACTCCTCTATGTCAAGCAAAGTTCCTCATTAGCACTCTTCAAGAAAAATCTTGATGAGTGGATGGGAAATAGGAAATACACCCAGGGGATCACTTCTCTGGCTCTGCTCGACAGGGGCACAGGAAATTAACTTTCCTGGGTGGCATAAGCCAGGGAACCTTGTTGGCTAGGCTTACTTAGGCCCTTGGGCCGATAGCCTAGTACCTACCAATGAACCTATGTGCCGCATATCATATATGTACATGACAGCATAGTGATATGCAGATGAAACTTGCTAGGGAAATAAGGTCTTAATGATATGCAAATGTCTGTGAGGTGAATCTGTTCATAATTCATGGTCATATGTACAGAAAATTAAGCACCAGCGTCCACCTGCACTCCCGAAGTATTGGCATTAAGAATAGCAGGTTTGATTGTGCAGCGGCAGCATAGTTTAGCAGTTAGCACCTCCACATTCCACTTTCTATGTATGAGGTAGCACTCAGTGCCAAAGGAAGTGTTACCATAAATGGCTGACATAACTATAACTTCACCAATCAGACGATTGCTTTACAATAGATAGAACAATGTGTGAGGGCCTTGGTTAACATATGTTGTCCACAGAGACACACACACACAATCTTTTGGAATGCACTATCTTCTCATATCTTTGAAGACCAAGTTATGTATAAGCTTTTGTGTAACTTTTCTTATGTTTGCCACAGCGACCTTTCAGAGACCAGTGGAGGTCATGGGTGTTTCATCTGCAGTGTACTGCCTAAGTTCCCTAACATGATGCTTCTGCATGTAGATGCAGTATCCTAGCACACCACAGGAGTGATCTGACATCATGTGTTCCTTCTACTATGTTGTCCACCTCCTCTTGGGTGCTGGGTTGTGTATATTACTTATAAGAATTAAAGCCCTACCTGGCTGCCTCAAAGTCGCATATGTTTGTGAACAGGCACTGACCTCTTTCTGTCAACTTCCAGACAGTGTATAATGAGAGTGGGATAGTAACCAGTGTGTCCATGCAACCCCTTGGCAATTCCTATGATAAATGTGTAGCGCACACCACTTGGCAATATCACTGCTTCCTTCATAGTAATATGTGACATTCCACTAGGTGGTTTAGTTGATAATTGCAGGCATTGTAGCTAATGTTGATGTATGTAGTTACATGTATAATATGTCCAAATGTTATAACTCCCAGTGTTATAAGGCTATGCTAGTCAATGCTTGGGCGAACCAGATTTTGCATCAGACATTCCCATGTACACCAAAGATGATATGCACCACACAAAAGGGAGGGTGGAGTAAGTTACATTTGTTGTCATGTGCACAGTTGGTTAGGGGCACAATGGCACATGGCTTTATACACATGCACTGAATAAAGGGTGCAAGTAACAGAAGGTGGTGATGTGCGTCTCATGATGAAGGGTACTTTGTGTCAAGGGTAGGTTTCTTCTGTGCTTGGATAGGATTACCACTTTCTAAATGTGATCCATGAACAGTTTGCTGACTTGTTCTACTTTGACTTTGGGAGTCCCTGCCTAGGAGGAGTGATGTACGACTCCTGGGCTGTATAACCTAGACGGCGTCCTCTGGTGAGGTGTTCAGTCAGTGGGGACTCTGTCTTTGCCTTCCATGATGGGGGTTGGCAGAGCATCATATATTTCTAGACACAGTTGAGGACTGTAAACCTTGTAGTTGCCCCCTTCCTTAACCATTCCTGGTATGTACCCAACCCTAACTTTGCGTAGTACTGACAGTGTGGGCAGTGATAGTAGCACTAGCAATCTTCTGCATGGATATTCAGATGAAAACAGTGTGTGCAGTCATTGATCCCTCCCTGGAATCTCATGGCCTAGCTGAATAATGAGCTTTATGATGGACTGTTACAGCACACTACTTTATACTCTAAAATCATTCATTCCGTTTCCTACCAAATTCTCATGCAGAATAGTTCTATCCACCTTTCCTCAGACCTCCTGTGCCTCAGAAGTATTTCACTTTCTGCCATACTGTACCTCGTCTCTCCTTACATCCATCAGAAAGAATTTCTGGCTACCCCTACTACCACAAAACTACTAACCATAGATGTTATGTTGTCCATCTCGCCTTCCTTCTTTCTGGTTGGGTTCAGAGCCGATCTCGGATCCGACTCGGCCACTTCTAAAGCTCGAAGAGTCCTTACTGGCTCGAGGCTAACCCCTTATCCCAGCATGCATAGCCGTAGCTAGCCAGCTCTCATTTCCACTTGCAGCGTTGAGATTGTTTTCTGCTGGCTTAGGCTAGGTAGTTAATTTTTTCTGTAAAAATTGTTATTTGTTTAGGCTAATTTTCATTACTAGTTAGAGTTTACTTGACTTATCATCCCTTATCCTCGGTACAGTTGCTGTTTGCTGTTGATAGGCCGTCGTTTCCTCTAGGGCCTTTTTCTGTGTGTTGTCGCACTTTTTCTTTAGGGTTGTTGTCTTGTCCCTTTTTTCCCCTCCTTGCTACTTAGGGAGAAGCCGTTTTAGTTAGAGGCTTTCTCCCTTTGGGAGCAGTAGCTGTTTAACTTAGAGGCTACCCCCCTTCTCTTTTTTTACCTCCTCCTTGCTTTAAAAAAAAAAATAAAAAATCTGTACTCTTTGTTGTGCTTCACTCTTTGTGTTTATGATGTTTAAAGAACCTACAAAGCAGTCAGGTTTTAAGAAATGCAACTTCGTGTTGCCAAAAAATGTCCCTTATGAACGGGCACGAGTTGTGTTTATTGTTTAGTTGCAGTCCATCTGCAGGACTCGTGCGCTTTTTGCCATGACTCCAGTGTGTGGTTTTGCAGGAGAGGCGCAACAAACTGATTTTGAGAGGATTGTTAAAACCTCAGGTTGAGGTTGCATCGGATATTCAGCCTTCCACAACATCTGATGATAAACAGGCATCTTTGTCGGCTCCACCTTTGGTGCTGACAAAGTCTAAATCTTCGGATCCTTCGGAGCGGATTGTTGGCTCCGAGGACTCCTTTTCTCCGGTGGCTCCATCTGTGGCTTCGGAGCCGTCTCGGACTCAAAAAAGATCGAAATCTCATTCTTTGGACCCCGTGAGATCTGTGCCTCTGTCTCCACTTCTACAGTCAGCAGGTAGTAACCGGTCCTCGGCCCACTCCTCTGGATCATCCAGGAGTTTATCAGATGATGGTGAAGAGGCTGCTCAAGACAGGAATTTGCTCAATTGTTGTCGGGGCCAGCCCAGAAGGAAATGGTGCCGTTGTCCAATCCAGCCCCTGTCTCGCTTCCTCCTTTGACTGTGTCCAGTTCGGAGCCGGAGTGCATGGTAATAGTAGTGGTGGAACCGTCTGTTCCAACAACCCTTGCTTTGTCGGTTCCGACATTCGCTCTGACCTCCTCGACAGTCTGCCTTGTCGAGGGCTCTGGGTGCCGAGATTACTCGTCGGCTCTGAGGGTGGAAGTGGCATCAGACCCTTGTCGGACCCCGCTGTCCCTCTCAGAGCTACGGCACAGGTGAGGTCAGCTTCTACGTCTGCATCAGAGCCGTCACCTTCAGTGCAGAGGAGGTCTCCAGGCTCACCGGACCCTCCCTCCTTTCCAGATTGCGGTGCATTCGAGGTGATGAGGAGTGTGCTGTTGACTGAGACGGCCCCACCCTTGGCTCCATCCCCATCGATACCAGTGCCTGTCTTGGATCCTCCTGTCTGTCCCAAGCGTAGGGAACCGATGCCTCAGGTCACCCCTCAGGGTGACACCTCTTCTTCCAAGACCTCTCCTGAGCATGCCTCAGAGGAGGTTCTCAGGAAGAAAAAGTGTAAGAGGAAACATGTGGATTCCCCTGAGTCCGTCACCTCTGACACGGACTTGGATGACTCGGAAGGGTCCCCATGGTCCCCCTCTGAAGATGTCTCATTCTCAGACATTCTGGAGATCCTTAGGCAGAGGAGAAACTGGAAGTCCCTTGCCTCGTCTGAGGACAAGTCCGTGTACCTGAACGCATTTGGTTCCCGACCTTCCACCTCCTGGGTGTCTCCACCTTTCGACCCACTTTTGTCTGTAGTGAGTCAAAAGGAGTGGAGTGCTCCAGAGACCATGGAGCCCATTCCGAGAAGGCCAAACAAATTCATGACTGCACCAGATGACAAGAGCTTTCTCTCCAGAGGTGTGCCAGTTGATGCTATGGTGGTGGCAGTAGCCACCAAGAAGGAACTTGTGGAGCCTTCCTCTTCTATCCATCTGCAAAACAAGGAGTCTGGAGCCATGGATAAATATAGGAAGCGTGTTTTCTCTTCAGCGGTCTTTACTCTTCGGTCGCTGAACTATCTGATGCATTTCACAAGGCTTCAGTGGGATCTCCTTAAAGAGCTGGGAGATACCCTCCAGGATCCTTCAGCTGAGGGCGCGGCTTCCAAGTCAGCTAACCAGCTAGCGACCCTAACCTCCATTGTCAACTCCTCCATACGCTTGATTTCTTACGCAGCAGATGGAGCGAGTAGGGCTGCAGGCACAGGAGTGGCTCTTTGCAGACATACCTGGATGCACCTTTGTCAATTTGTGGAGCCCTTCATGTCCTCCTTTTCGAATGCCCCCTTTGATGGCTCGGCCTTGTTCGGGCTGCAATTTCGAGAGACTTTTTATAGGAGTGAACGAGATGGCAAAACTCACTCTGTCGTAGGAGTTCATTTTTCCACTCCATCCCGGCTTTATCCCAAAGGCCAAAAGAGTGGCAAAATTTGGTTCTGTAAATCCCAGGGAGCTTCGCCAGACATTCGTGGAGATAATTTCCCTTGAGGCAGAGGGGGAAATAATGGTAGACGCCGACCTCATGGTGGGGGGGGGTCCACAACAGGGCGACAGGGGTATGTTCTCTACCATACCCTTTCAGAATCCCTGAAGGATTGCCCGGCTGCTCACCTCTGGAGGCAGTCGGGGGCAGAATTTCACTGTACCCAAGAGCCTAGCAAGATATAACAGAAGGCGAATTGGTACGGTGCATAATATCCAGGGGTTACAAAATTCCCTTCTCTCAAGCACCCCTAAGAAATCAAAAATCATCAGTCCCAGATGTTACACCCAATCTTCGGGATCAAGCAGCCATAGAAGTAAAAATGTTGCTGCAAAAAACAGCCATTCAGGAAGTCCCCGCAGACCAGATAGAATCCAGAACTTACTCAAGGTTCTTTTTAATTCCAAAGAAGACAGAAGACTGGAAACCTATCTTGGATCTCAGCAAGTTAAACAGGTCAGTAAAGAAGGCCAAGTTCCGGATGGTGACGCTGCAGTCAATTCTACCCTCTTTGGGACAGGTCGATTGGATGTGCTCTGTCGATCTCCAGGATGCGTACTACCATATAAAAATGGACAGGTGGTCCAGGAGACTTTTACACTTCCAGCTGGGGACAGTCTTCATCAGTTCAGAGCTCTTCCCTTGGGTCTCACCACAGCCCCAGTGTGTTCACCAAATGCATGCCAATAGTGAAGGCTCACCTAAGATGCTTGGGATTCCAGGTGTTTCCTTATCTAGACGACTGGCTCCTCACTGCCACCACCGAGCATCATCTCCTAAGGGCCAGGAACCACACAATTCACACTCATGCACGCCTAGGAATCACACTGAATTACAAAAAATCTGCCTTGTTACCCTCTCAGTGTATTACTTTCATATGCACTCAGCTAAATACAGGAGACATGATAGCCAAGCTCCCACAAGAAAGGGTGCTTGCCATTCGAGGTCAGGTTTCTCTCCTGTTGTCAAAATCAAAGGTTCAGTGTCAATGTGTCCTGAAGGTATTTGGTTTAATTGTGGCTGCCATTACTCTAGTTCCTTTAGCCCGTCATCACATGAGGATTCTGCAGTGGCTCCTCTTCACTCTGTGGTCATATCAGGACTTACCAATGTCACACATGATCTTAATCACAGTTGCTTGCAAGAAAGATCTACAGTGGTGGCTCCACTCTCCCCTAGTCACTATAGGCAGACCATTTGTAGCCCCTCATCCAGTAGCCACAGTGACCATGGACGCTTCCTAGATAGGGTGGTGGGGCATTATCTGGGACAGACAGTCCAAGGAACTTGGCAACCTCACGAGTACCATTTGCACATCTTGACTCTCTCCCTTTGGCCTATATAGCAATTCATTTGGACAACATGTCAGTAGTGTGGTACATCATCAAACAGGGCGGAACCAAATCTTACCGCTTATGTCAGGAGGCCCTTCAAGTATGGCAATGGGCGACCTCCTCTCAGCGTTTTCTGGTTGCAATGCACATTCCGGGGAAGTCCAACATGATAGCGGACAAGCTCAGCAAGGCAATTCTCATGTCCCATGAGTGGTCTCTGAAACAAGACTTGGCGGATATGATCTTCTGCAGATGGGCCCAGCCATGCTGCGATCTTTTTGCCTCTCACCTAAACAACAAATGCAGCAGCTACTTTGCCCTAGTTCCCCCTCCGGGGTAGTCACCCAGAGATGCACTGGTCCATGATTGGCCCCCGGGATTCTTTATGCTCCCCCCTTTCCTTTAATTCCAAAAGTTCTTCAGAAAGCAAAGTTGCTGAGTTGCAAGCTGATCCTCATTGCTCCGTACTGGCCTCGTCCAATATGGTTCCCATACTTTTGGCATTACCTGAGAGAGGAGCCTTGGATTCTGGACTCAGTTCCGGACCTCCTGACACATCAGTCGGGTGCTCTTCATCCTTCTATTCAAACACTCAAGCTGACAGCTTGGTTTCTCCACTTCCAATCCTAGCCAGGCTCCCTGATATCTCACCTATGTTTCAACATATTTTAGTCTCTTCCCTTAAACCAACTACTAGGAAACTTTACGCTAGTAAATGGAAGAGGTTCTCCTCCTGTGCCGAGCAAAATTACATTGATCCCTTTACAGCTCCAACTGCAAAAATTTTGGACTTCCTGGCAGAAACCTTTGAAAAAGGAGTAACAGCTGCTACGATTTGTGTTCAACTGGCTGCTATTTCTAATTTTCATGTGGGCCTTCTAGATTCTAATGTTATGTCCATAAGTTATGCAAGGCCTTTTGAAAGGTGCTGCACTATTAAGGCCTTTTATCCGAGAACCTCTCCATCCTTGGGATTTAAATTTAGTACTAGCTGCTCTGATCCTTCCTCTCTTTGAACCAGCCGCGTCTTGTCCTTTGAAGTTCTTATCATAGAAGACCCTCTTCCTGATTGCTGTTACATCAGCTAGGCGGGTTTCCGAGTTAAAGGCACTTTCCATCCGCCCGCCTTGTATGATCTTTCACAAGGATAGAGTATCTCTTAGAACTAATCCTTCCTTTTTACCAAAAGTCTGCTCAGACTATAATTTGAATCAATCAATTGAACTTCCTGTTTTCTTTCCAAATTATGGCTACAAGGCAGAGTACAAATTACATCAATTGGATGTCCACAGGCAGTTACGATTTTATCTTCAAAGGACCAAAGACATCAGAAAATCAGATCAGCTGTTTGTATCCTTCTTTCAGAGCAAGCAAGGCTCACCAGTTTCCAAAGTGACTCTTTCAAAATGGCTGTCCAATACTATTACTTATGTTTATGAGTCTCGGAATGTGTCAGTCCCAGGAAAAATGAGGGAACATTCCACTAGGTCCTTGGCTACCTCCATAACCTTTCAAGCTAAGCTTCCTTTAGATACTATTTGTGCGGCAGCAACATGGGCTACTCCCCATACCTTCATTACTCATTACAAAGTGGACCTGGCCTCCCGGAACAGGGCATCCTTTGGTTCCACAGTTCTGAAGTCTCTTTTCCAGTGAGCCACCCAGGATTTAGGTACTAGGGACGCTGTCCCAACCAGAAAGAAGGAAAACAAGATGGGCAACATAACATAAAGAAGTTATGTTCTTACCATAACGTTCCATGTTTGTTGTCCTTTATCTCGCCTTCCTTCTTGCGTCCCTCCCTCCTCTCTCCATTCTGGATGATTGAGAGGAATTTCCTTTTTTGGGTGATCTGGCTGAGTTTTCTTTACTTTTCAGCCTTTGATATTCTCCTTGTCACCGTGGTTGTCCTGTTGTTGTCTGTACAAGGAGCCTTTATTGTTTAGTTACCTCTTTTATTGGGTAATTCATAATTTTCCTATCTAGTGGTTAGTTCTCACAAACGAGATCTGGATGCCTACTGCTATGCATGATGGGACAAAGGGTTAGCCTCGAGCCAGTAAGGACTCTTAGAGCTTTAGAAGTGGCCAAGTCGGCTCCGAACCCAACCAGAAAGAAGGAAGGTGAGATAAAGGACAACAAACATGGAATGTTATGGTAAGAACATAACTTCTTTTTTGCCTCCTTCCTTTCCTTATTTATTTCTCATTCTAATATTTTACTCTTTTCTGTCTTAATCATCTAAGCTACATGCTATGTCATACCATTACATTATTGTAAGTGTAACTATTGCAACCTTACTATATTTTATTGTATGTGCAGCCATTATTTATTGGAATGACTTTTGGCGAATGTTGTCAAAGTTGTTTGTATTTAATACTGCTGTTTAATTTAATTTTAAGTTGTTGTCATTTTATTGCCAACTGACCTAGGTCGTAACTGAAATGGGCCCTTTGGACCGGTATACTTACCTGGTTTGCAAATGTATGAATACATTATCTGCATAACCACTAAACATATTTTCCATCGTAACTATTTCTGCTTCCAGTTTTCACTTGATCTTTCTCCCACACCCCCTTTCTTTCAGATGTCTTAATTTTTGTCATGTTTTCTGTGCAGATACAAATGTCTGTTTTCATTGCTTATTTTGTTCTGTGACTCTCACTCTTTCATGTAATGAAATTATTACACAGCCACTATTCTTTAAATGCTTTTGTCAAATTCATAGTAAGCAAAACTATGTTAATTAATGTTTGTTAAACTGTTGAAGCTTTTCTCCCTGGGCCTGCATTGAAAAAGGGTCATTGCTGGCCTTGTCAAACTTTCCTGGAAAACAAATGGAAAGAAATAAAGTAGTGTACCTGGATGATAGTACATCTGCTGATTAATCCTAAATGCTGCCACTTGTCTGGAGCCAGCTGTGACACGTTCAGTGTCAGGCATCCCAAATGAGGGGCAGTGCATTGTGGATTTTTACATTTAAAATAGGTAGGGGGCTATGCCCCCACACCCCCCTGCCTGACAGAGTAGCAGCCTTGGGTTTCCATCAGATGGGGGTACAGATTGTTTCAGAGAATTGCATCGATGGAGGAGAATTTTTATTTCCATTGTGTATTTGATAAGAAGGATTTCAGGTGGCATGTTCATGGCACTTGTTATGACAGAAGACTGGGATATAGAGCCATGATTTTTAGTCAGCACCTTAGGCCTTTATTTGGCAGGTGGTGAGCCCATTATGTATAACAGTGAGCAGTGAGATGTATGTCTTTGGTCGAGTGGTATAAAATATGCAGTTGTGTTTTGCAGAACCTGCTGACTGTACCATTTTCCTTTGAGGCTTGTGAAACTAGGAGTAGGCTATAATCCATTTCGATCATAAGGATTCCCTTATCCGTGAACCTTTGTGCTGCTTCAAAGGAGAATGATCAGCATGTAGCACTCATTTATTGTAGAAGCTTGCCATCCAGTTGCTGTTTAAATCTGAGAAGTCCAGCCAGATACTTAGGTATTTCAAAGCACTAACCCGTTTATGGGGGAGCCAGTCTGAGTACTTAATTTCTAGTTACACATGATGATTTGGAGCCTTTTGTAAGAAGCATATAGCAAACTCTTGCTATCCTTAACAGGGCCTGTCAGCTTTAGCACAAAGAACGCACTCTAAACCCTAGTAATGTCAAACTGCAGTAAGTTTATCAAGGCTGCTGCCTGGTCAAGTGTCCTTTGCAGGACAAGGTGATATCTGCATAGTCAGGCTAAGTTCCAAAGAGCTGTGGAAGTGTGAACTTCAGGTCTAATCACGTGCTTCTTCCTAGCAAGTAAAGTGTGTTTGTTTAATTTGAGCTTTTTTTTTTGTTGCTATCCTGCATTTATTTGGCCAATATTTTCAGCAGGGATGCAGAATTTCCATTTCTCAGTTGGTCAAGGTCTTCACATTTTGGCAGCAGAACAGTGGCCATTTTCTGGATTGCAGAGATTATACCATTTGTGTGTTGTAGATCAAAAATGTACAAGAAGGGATAAAAAAGCATCTTTCCAAACCTTAGGAATGTGGTATGAAGGACACCTGCTTTCAGACAGTCCAGTAAGACTCAAGTTTTAATTTGCATTAGATGCAACCATGTCCCTGTGATATAAATGTGTAATCACCAGTAACAGCTTATGCTAGGGCAGAAACTGGACTGATCTTTTCTTTGAGGTGGATTCTTGTAACAGTGCTCATAGCAAGTAGACTTCTGCTTAGTGTTAGTTCTGATCACACAAAACTTCCTAGCATTTGAACACTGCTTCTGCAAGTTCCAGTGCCGATCATGTACGGTTACTCTACCACCCACCTTCAAGGTATACCTTACATAAGAACAACACTGCCAATCAGAACTGTAGCATGACATTCTGGCACCCAGTGCAGTTACCCTTCCTGGCAGCCTCCTCAAAAAGTTACACTACTTACAAACGAGTGGTAGACCACTTACTACAAATATTCTAAAAGTGTATTAGTTCTCCTTTAAGCACTTGGGCTTCAGGACAGTTATTTTACATTAGGAAGGTTTGTGGTCTGCACTCTTGTGGGACGAGAGGTTAAATTCTGCCCTTCTGAGCTGGGAATTTCTGGTTTAAGGATTATTGTGCCTGCTTATTTGAACTGTTTCTTTCTGAAATTGGTGCGCCTTGTTTGCTGTAACATAGGCTAGATTCAGGCATGCTGAATCTAGCTTTGTTTGTGTAACTTGAGCACTAAGCCAGGCTATCTTTTTTTGGAGAAGGTTCCCCTGCACCCTAGTGGCAGGAGTGTGCAGTTAGAACTTGTCTGATTGAAGACTGCTGGAACAGGGCTTAGTTTTGAGCTTCTTTCATACTGGTTAATTGGGTAATTTGTCAGTTTGCTCGTTTTCTATTGTTATATAAAAGAATTGCCGTTATTCATCTGCTTTTACTGTATTTGTGTTTCTTCCTACTTTATTGCATTTATTCTGCTGCATTTATTACTCTTGTTAGTCTGATTAAATTGTAACGGTTATTCTAAGACTTTGGTTGAAGCACTTGGGCTTCAGACCAGTTGTTTTACATTAAGAAGGTTTGTGGTCTGCACTGTTGTGACGGGTCAGGTAGCTTGCATCCTTCTAAGTTGGGGGTTGCTGATTGAAGGCTTAGCGTCTGTTATTCTAAGAGTGTATTAGTTCTGGTTTAAGCACTTGGGCTTTGGGCCAGTTATTTTACATTAAGAAGGTGTGGTCTGCACTCTTGTGGGAGGAGAGAATAGATTATGCCCTTCTGAGCTGGGTGTTTCTGGTTAAAGGCTTGTTGTGCCTGCTTATTTGAACTGTTTCTTTCTGAAATTGGTACGCCTTGTTTGCTGTAGCATAGACTATATTCAGACCTGCTGAAATCTAGCTTTGTTTGTATAACTTGAGCACTAATCCAAACCATCTTTTTTGGAGAAGGTTCCCCTGCACCCTAGTGGCAGGAGTGTGCAGTTAGAACTTGTCTGATCCGAAGACTGCTGTAACAGGCTCAGTTTTTAGCTTTTTATTGGTTCATTTGTTTAAATCAGTTTGCTCATTTGCTACTGTTATATAAAAATAGATACACTTTATGCATCACCGCTTAGCTAGTGTTAAACTATTCTTGGTGCCATAAAGTCTACTCTTCAAACTGTCCCTTACAACAAGCCAGTTTTTTTTAGTTTTAGCACTCAAATCTGTTTCTTTGAGCTCAGCACTTGTTAGCACTAAATAAGTAACAAATTACTGCACCACTCAACTTTCCTCACTTGTCTAGAGGAAAACAGCTTTTAGTACTTAATAAATAAGCACCTATCAAGGTATGTCTAAGGGTCAGCTCCCGGTGTTTTCTCCTGGCTACCTGATGAATCTGGGCATCTTGGGGCAATGCAGCAATTGCCTCATGTACACAGACAACCCTCTCCTCCTACCACCCAACACTACAACCTGTGAGAGATGCACTTATATAGCCAAACTGGAAGCAAAGCTCTCTTCACCCAAGACTGGACTAGACTAGACAGTCAAGAGGAGAAGATAAACACTTGCAACACACCACACTCATCACATAGTCCCTCAAAACCTACACCACCAAAACACACACATAGCAACACAAAACACACACCTACATTCAAGGAGGCTCTCAATAAAAGTTTGCTCAAGCAACAGAGACCTCCAAAGCAGAAACGCATGCAACCTCCACCCCCCCAACACAACCCAAATGACACACAGCCCACAAACTCAGTGTGCCACTCAATCACAGCCCATAAGGCATAACAACGTACCCAACACTCTAGTCATAGGTGACTCTATAGTCAGGCACACTGATGGTTCCACTCACCAGGATAAGCAAGGAGAAGGTTACTGCCAGCTGCCTGTCGGGTACCAGAAACCACCACATAACGCACGCACTCAGGTCACTCCACAACAAGTACAAATATGACTCTGTCGTTGTCCCTGTTGGTGTGAATGACCTGAGACATACCTCCCTGGACTACATGAAAAGAGTCATGGAGGAGCTCTCCGATCTTGTAGCCCAGGCAGGTATGACCCTAGCCCTGAGTAGCATCCTGCCATCACCCAGAATGATACCACAGTACAAGGACAAAATGATTGACTTCAGCAATTGGCTAAGCTTCTGGATTCATTCTAAGGGGATCCAGTATTTGTCTGCCTGGGGTGACATGATGCTTTGCTAGAGATGGCCTGCACCTGTCCCCCTTGGGATTCCAGATACTGGCTAAGGCTCTTGCCACTCCTATAGTGCCTTTTTTAGGCAAGGTTCAAATGACAAATTCACCACTGTAACAGGTACAAGTAAGCAAAATCTGAGGGTAATGCTACTCAATGCTAGAAGTCTAAACCTTGAAATGTATTCACTTGAGGCACTCCTTAAAGTGAAGAACATCGAAATCTGTGCAGTGACAGAGACCTGGTTCAAGGCCCCGGAGAGCACCCCTGCATTACCAGGCTGTAATTCATACCACACCATTCAGCCACCTAACCTGGACCGAAACACTAAAGGTGGAGGCGTGTCCATATTCATTAAGAATATCCACACCTCCAGGCTAGTTGCTTGGCATAATGCATCCGAGATTATCCAAGTGCAACTAACTTTGGACAAGACCACAGTCCAAATTGTAACTTCCTGCAGATCTCCCACCATGCCCCAGGATTCCCACTCCTCATTTCTTGATACACTGGAAAATATTAGGGTACTACCTAACACCCTAATAATGGGCGATTTCAACTACCCCACCATTAACTGGGAAAACTACTCATGTACCAACTCTTTTGCTTAACGTTTTCTGGAATTCAGAAATTCCAAAGCCTTGGGTCAAGTTATCCACACCCGCACCAGGGGCAACAATATCCTAGACCTCTTTAACTTGGCTAGATTGTGTTAATAGTCTGCTGAGTGGGGGCTGGTTCTTTTGTGTTCTTGTAAAAAAAAAAAAAGTTGTTGTTCTGGTATTTAAACCCTAACTTTGATAGGGTTTCTGTCTATACACACTGAGCAGAGTGGATAAGAGTTGTTGACCACAGCTGTTAGCTGAGATATATAAGTATCCTGTTTTTTTTCGATTATTTATACAGATTATTGTTTTTAACAATTAATATATAGCACTTTTATTGTCTGCTTTTTAGTCTTCGAGTGTATTTTATTGCTATTAACTAATCTGCACAAGTAACTGATTTGTCTGCAGTTAAAAGCATTCTGTATCTTTACAAATCTTTATCTGTTTGTGGCTTTCTCTAGTGCTACTGGCTGTAGGCTATTGTCCTCACCCTCCCGCCCATTTGGTGTCTTGCTCTTATACTTGGTGGCTTTGCAGTTGCCCGTCCCTACTGTAAATCTGATCTGTGACAAGCCTCCCAGTCTAGTGTCATTAGCTCATTCTACCTAGTACAGAGAGAACATTTGATAAGGCCTTCTGTTTCTCCTTTTTCCCTTTCAAACTGTGCTTCTCAAACATTTTGGAAATATAGAGTATATTTCAGAGTATTTATTATAACTGTAATTGCCTTAATATTGCTACAACTCAAGTGCTCTAGGTTGCACTGCAGCTGAAGTGTTTGTGTGTTTTAGCTGCTTTTCTGTATATATAGACTTCTCTGTTTCTTTAACTAAATAAGCTCTGCAAAGTTGTTTTATTGCATTCCTGCCTGTATTTCTGAGTTTTTTTGCACTTTTAAAGTTTGTTTTTGCTTAGTTTAACTAGTAGGCTACACACTCAAGTGCGCTAGCCGAATTAAAGCATTTACTGTGTTTCTGTACCTAATTTCTGCTACTTTGTAAAAAAAATAAAATACTTGTTTCCCGCCTTTACTGAACTAGAATAGTCTTCAGGTATTGCTGATCTCTGGACTGTGTCATAGTTCCTGTGTTGCCCATATCCTTATTTGGATAGGAGGAAGCTTCTTTGTTCACCAGTGAGAGTGGGGAGCTCTGAGCAGCCTATCTGTCCCTTGAGGAGTGGTTCCAGCCCAGTGACCTGTAGCTTATTGGCCGTTTTGGGCCATTTCCTATCTCTTTCTAACCCCCTGCTTTAAAACCAGCTTTAGCGCACTTTTGCGCTTGTAATTTAAAGTTTGTCCTGTTTGTTGCATTTACCTGTTGAGGCTACACACTCAAGTGCGCTAGCCTGTGTTACATATTTATTGCATTTTTCTGCTGTTTGTTGCAAAAAAGAAAAAAATATATCCTTTTCCCACCTTTCCTGACCTAGAGTAGTCCAAATACAGGTTTTGCTGTATTATGGATTTTTGGAAAGTTCCTGTGTTGCCCATTTCCTTTCTTGGATAAAGGGAGGCTTCTTTGTTCACCAGTGGCAGTGGGGAGCTTGGAGCAGCCTATCTATCCTTGGAGGAGTGTTCCCAGCACAAGAATCTGGTAGTCTGTTGGCCATTTTGGGCCAATTTCTAGCTCTTTCAAGTCCCCCTGTATAAAATCCACCTTGGCACGGTTTTTGCATGTGTTACTACTCAGCCAAGCTCCTTGTGGTCCTGCAGAGTGCTGCTAGCAGCATAGAGGCTAAAAGAGTGACTGCTAACCTGATAAAAGTGTTTATTTTCCTGCTATTACCTGGGTGACTGTCCAATCTAGCTAAACTGCAAGTATTTCTGCTTCTTGAACTGTTTTAAACTGTTTAAAGTTGTTTTTGCACCTGCACTTTTAAAGTTTGTCATGTTTGTTGCATTTACCTGGTGAGGCTACACACTCAAGTGCGCTAGCCTGTGTTACATATTTATTGCATTTTCCTGCTGTTTGTTGCAAAAAAGAAAAAAAAATTCCTTGTTTCCCATCTTTCCTGACCTAGGGTAGTCCAAATACAGGCTTTGCTGTATTCTGGACTTTTGGAAAGTTCCTGTGTTGCCCATTTCCTTTCTTGGATAAAGGGAGGCTTCTTTGTTCACCAGTGGCAGTGGGGAACTTGGAGCAGCCTATCTATCCCTGGAGGAGTGTTCCCAGCACAAGAATCTGGTAGTCTATTGGCCATTTTGGGCCAATTTCTAGCTCTTTCAAGTCCCCCTGTATAAAACCCGCTTTAGCGTGGCTTTGCGCGATTTTGCGCATAGCGCAGCATCGGGCAGCGTCTCTTAATTGGGTTTAAACCATTCTCGGCGTCACAAAGTCTGCTCTTCACTTTTTCCCTTAGAACTGATCTAGTTCTCATAATAAAAACCCTATTCCCACTCTAAAGACTGGCACTTGCTCACTAAAGCAATTATATAAGTCAGCACTAAAAAATTAAAAGCACTACACCCTCACAAACTCCCCTTGAGTATTTTGTTCCCCACTGGCCCTTTTTTTCAATTATAAAGGAATTCCCAATACTATTCTAGCATGTCCAAAGGTCAGTTTTCAATCTCCTCTCCGGTTCAGCTGGTGAATCTGGGAATCTTGAGGCAATGTTACAACTGCCTCATGTACACAGACAACCCTCTCCTCCTCCCAACAAATTCCAACACATGTGAGAGATGCAACCATATAGCCAAACTGGAGGCTAAGCTCTCTCAACACAGTACTGGCGTAACCAGTCAGGAGGAGAAGGAAACCACACTCACTACAATTCCAGTCTCACATACACCTACCACGACAGCAAACCAAACACATAAACACACAAAAACATACTCTGATAAAAATCTGCTTAAGCAGCAGAGACCTCCAAAGCAGACACCCAAGCAACCACTACCGCAAAACAAAACACGTGCAACACATAGCTCACAAAGCCAGTGTGCTGAACAGTCATAGCCCTTAAGGCTAAATAACACACCTGATACACTTGTAATAGGTGACTCTATCATCAGGCACACTGACGTCCCGCTCACAAGGCTGAACAAGGAGAAGGTCACGGTGAGCTGCCTGTCGGGCGCTATGATCCGCCACATAACACAAGCACTCAGGTCACTCCAAGGCAAGTACAAATATGACTCAGTCATTGTCCATGCTGGTGTGAATGACCTGAGACGTACCTCCCTGGACTACATGAAAAGAGACATAGAGGAGCTGTCTGAGCATGTAGCCCAGTCCGGTATGACCCTGACCTTGAGTAGCATCTTACCCTCACCAAGAATGATGCCACAATATGAAGACAAGATGATCAATTTCAGCAATTGGCTTGTATTGGTGTCATTCAAAGGGGATCCAATGCCTGTCTGCCTGGGATGACATGCTCGACAAGACACGATGCTTCGCTAGGGACGGCTTGCACCTGTCACCCCTGGGCTTTCGGATATTGGCAAAGGCTCTTGCCACCCCCATAGTGCCTTTTTTAGGAAAGGCTCAAAAGACAAACCCACCTCCATAGGTATCACAAGGGATAAGAAACTAAGAGTAATGCTATTCAACGCCACAAGTCTAAACCTCAAGATGCACGCACTCGAAACTCTCCTTAGCATGGAGAACATTGATATCTGTGCAGTAACAGAAACCTGGTTCAAGGCTCCCGAGAGCACCTCAGCACTACCAGGTTATACCTCATACCATGTTTTTCGGCCCCAAAACTTGGACCGAACCACAAAAGGAGGGGGAGTATCAATATTCGTTAAAGATACCCACACCTCCAGGTTGGTGGCACAGCACAAAGCATCAGAGACTGTCCATGTGCAACTAACAGTAGGTAAAACTGCCTTCCAGTTTATAGCCTGCTACAGACCACCCTTCCAAACCCAGGAACCCCACTCGGCCTTCCTGAGAACATTGGAAAATATGAAGGTCTCTCCAAACACCATTATATTGGGCGACTTCAACTACCCTAACATAGACTGGGGGCATTACTCTAGCTCCAGCACCCTAGCCCGAAGGTTCCTAGAATTTATAAACTCAAATGCTATGGAACAACTTGTTGCCACTCCCACAAGAGGGGAAAACATTCTGGACCTGATCATCACCAACATGGGGACTCTATGCTCCAGACCAGAAGTGTATCCCTCACTGGTAAGATCAGACCATAAACTAATCTCACTAGATATTTACATCCCGACCCCAGCCCCTGCCCAGAAAACCACAGTGAAAAACTTCTCTAAAGCAAATTTCGCACTCCTCAAAACCGAGGTGGAATCCTTCAAAGCCCCCGGGCCTGTGGAACATACGGCCCACACCACAGAATCCTTTATAAACGCATTCTATGAACACCTTTCAGGAATGCATGGATCATGCAATCCCAAATAAAACCAAGACCCAATCCTCCAAAGTTAGGCGTCCTCTCTGGTGGACCCCAGCCATAAACAAACTATACAATAGAAGGAGGAAGCTACTAAATGATAGAGCAAAATCCCAAAAAGGGAAGGCATCTCTGATCAGTATTAGCAAAAATCTACGGGCACTCATAAAATCGTCTAAGGCCAGCTTCGAGAGAAAAATTGCACAGGACACTAAGGATAATCACAAGGCTTTCTTTAGTTATGTTAGGAACCTGGGTGGGAATTCCCAGATATGCTCAGAATTAGTCCAAAATGACAAAAAATACACCGAACCCACAGACATTGCCAACATCCTAACTGACAGGTTCAGCGCAAACTTCTCCCCTCCTTCCCCACCAAAAGGGCAAATATCTATCCCAGCAGAGTGCTGCCCCCCTGACATCTCAGATGCTCAGGTAAGAGACGCCCTCTCCAAAGCAAAAAACACAGCATCAATGGGACCAGACGGTGTCCCAGGCTGCTTCCTACATGAACTCCAAGAAGAACTAAACCCAAACATAAAACTAGTGTTCAATCTCAGCCTTACTACAGGATATGTACCCAAAGAGTGGCGTACAGCAACAGTGGTCCCTCTCCACAAAGGTGGTGCCTCAACGGATCCTGGAAACTATCGTCCCATAAGCCTGACTAGCTTGGTCTGCAAAGCTATGGAAAGGATCATCATGGACCTCATAAATAAAGATATTGGGGACCTACAGACACTGGATCCTACCCAGTTTGGCTTTGTTAAGGGCAGATCCTGCCTCTTAAACCTGGTTGATTTCTTTGCAACAGTCACCAAGGCCATTGATGAGGGGAAGGTGGTCCACACAGCCTACCTGGACCTTGCAAAAGTCTTCGATACAATACCCCACTCAGGCATTATAGATAAGCTCACCAGCTTAAATATAAACTCCTATGTCACTAGATGGGTTGCAAACTGGCTCAAGGACAGAACCCACATGGTTAGAATTGCTGGAGCCATGTCAGACTCCAAACCAGTTACAAGTGGTGTCCCACAAGGCTCAGTCCTAGGACCTCTCTTGTTCGCTATATATTTCTCGGCGGTACAGGCTAACATGGAAGGACTGTGGCTGACCAAGTTCGAAGATGACTGCAAACTGGGCGCCTTAATCGACTCTCCAACCGACACAAGCATCCTACAAAAGGGCCTCATAGAAACAGACAACTGGTGCCAGAGACATGGCCTCAAGCTAAACGCCAAAAAGTGTATAGTCATCCCCTTTGGCAAAAACAAAGTGCCCACAAATTACCACATAGGTGGTAATCCATTAAGTACGGAAGAAGTAATTAGGGACCTGGGGACCCAAGTTGATGGCAATCTCTCATTTGACAACCACATGGCCAAAGTGGTTAGAAAAACATTTTATATAGCCCACCTAATCATGAAGGGATTCCCATCTAGATCAGGGGAGGTCATCGTGCCTCTTTACTCATCCCTCATCAGGCCCATAATTGAGTACAATGTCCCTTTTGGGATGTACCTTACCAGACACCTGCAGCAACTGGAAAGACCCCAAAAGTACCTCACCAAGAGGATCAAAGGGCTCAAACAGATGCCATATACTGCCTGGTTAAAGAAACTCTAGCTCTATTCAGTGGCATACTGCCTGCTCATAGGCGATCTGTGCCTGACGTATAAAGCCATGTCCAACCCGGAATTAATGGACATGCTGCACCTCAGAAAATCCAAATCCCATCTAACTACGTGCTCAAGAGAGTTTGAACCTCAGCACTGAAATAAATAGGACATGCTGGAGGGACAGATTCATAACCCAGAGGCTCCCTTCACTCTGGAATAAAATCCCAGTCCAGGTTAGGCAGAGTCCCTCATTGACTCTCTTCAAGAGGAATCTTGATGAGTGGATGGGAGATAGGTTTACCATGGGTATCACTTCTGTGTCACTATTAGACAGAGGCACAGTATACTAACCTCGAAAAAGGGCATAGCAAAATTCATTTAAAATGGGTGGCGAAAGCCAAACACACTCTGGCTAGGCTTATAAATGCCCTAGGGCAGATAGCCTAGTATGAACTTATGAACCTGGTCACTACCAACATGGGCGACCGGTGTTCCACATCAAAGGTTAATTCTTCATCGGTCAGATCCGACCACAAGCTAATCAGCCTAGACATCCACATCCCACCCCACCCCCTATTAGGGAAACCATCCTAAAAAATTTTTCCAAAGCCAACTTCACGCTTCTTAAGACAGAAGTGGCAAACGTCACGACACCCATGGAGACGGACAATAGAGCTACGACTGCTGAATCCTACACAAATGCACTTTATAAGCACTTACACGAGTTAATGGATCGTGCTATCCCTAACAGAACCAAGATGCTAACCTCCAAAAAAGGAAGCCAATCTGGTGGTCCCCTTCCATAAACAAACTCTGCAACAAAAGAAAGAAACTGTTGCAAAAAAAAAGAGTAAAATCCCATGACTGGAAGTACTCCCTGGTCAGCCTCAGTAAGAAGCTGAGATCCTTCATAAAGTCCTCCAAAGCTAGTTATGAAAACAAAATCGCCACTGATTCTAAAGACAACCACAAAGCATTCTATAGCTATGTCAAGAATCTCACTGGCAACACTCAGATCTTCTCTGAGTTACAGCACATTGGCACTGAATATACAGAACCAACTGATATTGCCAACATCCTGGCAGATAGGTTCAGTGCTAATCTTAACCCCCCGCCCCCTAAAAGGCTCATCTCTATACCAGAAAATTCAAAGTTCCTGTAAACCACAATCTCCAAAGCCAAGAACACAGCATCCATGGGACCTGACATACCAGGCTGTTCTACATGAACTACAGAATGAACTGGCACCCCACCTAAGCACCATGTTCAATCATAGCCTCACCTCAGGCTTTGTGCCCACTGAATAGTGCGCAGCGACGGTTATCCCACTACACAAAGGGGGAGCCACCACGGACCCTGGGAACTACCACCCCTTTAGCCTAATGAGCCTGGTCTGCAAGGTCATGGAGTGTATCATCATGGAACTTATAAACAAAGATACTGGTAATCTCCAAACTCTGGACCCCACCCAGTTTGGGTTTGTAAAAGGCAGATCATGTCTCCTAAACCTAACTGACTTCTTTGAAGCAGTCACCAAAGTCGTAGATGAGGGTAAGGTTGTTCACATAGCCTATCTAGATCTCGCCAAGGCTTTTGACACCATCCCCCACTCTAGAATTATAGATAAACTTACTAAACTAGGTATAAATCCCTATGTCACAAGATGAGTTGCCAACTGGCTCACTGACAGAACCCACACTGTGAAAGTAGCAGACTCCAAATCCGACTTCAGACCAGTGACAAGTGGAGTACCACAGGGTTCAGTCCTGGGTCCTCTCCTGTTTGGTATCTACTTTTCTGAAGTATAGGTGAACACAGACTGTCTTTGGTTAACGAAGTTTGCAGATAACTGCAAACTAGGAGCCATAATTGAAACTCCTAACAATGTGGACATCCTACAAAAGGGCCTCAGACAGATGCCTGGTGTCAAAGCCATGGCCTCAAGCTCAGTGCCAAAAAGTTCATTGTCATCCTCTTTGGTAAAAACTCTGTACCCATGAGCTACCACATAGGTGGTAGTCTACTTAACACTGAAAGTGTGATAAGAGACCTTGAGACACAGGTGGACAGTAGTCTCTTCTTTGATAATCACATCACCACAGTAGTCAGGAAATCCTGCTGCGTGACACACCTCATCACAAAAGGTTTCTCATCCAGGAAAAAAGAGGTCATTGTTCCCCTCTACTCGTCACTCATTAGACCTATTATAGAGTACAACGCCCCATTTGGTATGTACCTCACAAGACATCTACAACAACTGCAAAGGCCGCAGAAATACTGCACAAAGAGGATTATCGGTCTCAAACAAAAACTCCAGCTTTACTCCATCGCATATCACCTACTCAGAGGCGATCTCTGCCTAACATACAAAGCTATGTCAAACCCAGAGCTGTTGGACATGCCCCACTTAAAGAAATCCCACTCCCTCCGAGCTGCACACTCTAGGGACCTAAACCTTGTCACCACAATAAACAGAACATGCTGGAGGGATAGATTCCTGTCCCAGAGACTTCCCATACTTTGGAACTAACTACCTATTTATATCAAAGCAAGCTCCTCATTACCGCTGTTCAAGAAAAATCTTGATGATTGGATGGGAAATAGGAAATTCACCCTGGGGATCACCTCTGTGGCTCTGCTTGACAGGGGCACAAGAAAATAATTCTCTTGGGTGGCGAAAGCCAGGGTACCTTTTTGACTAGGCTTGTATAGGCCCTAGGGCTGATAGCCTAGTACCTACCTATGAACCCAGCATACTACAGCTAAATACCACAGAGGAAGTGCTGAAATGCTGCATTTTTAACCATGAATGTAGTATCAGGGTTTTATTTGAATGTCACACCGCGTAACAGACTGCACCCAGGCTGCCTGCTTTGCCCCACCATAGTAAAGTCTTTGTTGCCAATTAACATGTTCCGTTCTTCTTACCACTTAAAAACTGTTGGTCACTTTTTCATTTGTAAGTATTTTATCAATGTTCAGTGTGTTAAGAAACAAACTAAAACCTTGACAGGCATTCAGAGTGGCCTAAAATAATATAAAAAATGAAACATATATACTCATTGGTACCAACATCAACTGGAATACTATTAACTCTGAAGTCCCATTGTACATAATCAACCTGTAGAACTTCTCCCAACTAATACAATCTCCAACAAGACCAAATAAAGATGGTACCTCTGATACCATCATTGACTGGATCCTTACAACTCACCCAAACCTTATCACCAAAGCTGGAACATTATCTTATCCACTCAGCGATCACCTATCAGCCTTCACTGACCGTCTCCCATCTCTACTGCATAAACAACACCACTACATCCAAACCCACAACGTCTCCTCTTTCAACCTCTAACTTTCTCCGAATGCTTCAAGCATACTGACTTGGTCCCCTCTGAAAAAGCCTTCCTCTAGATTATGCCGATTCGTACTTTAACCACTCATTCCTAACCCTTCTCAATCAGCAAGCCCCCCCCCCCCTTGAACCAAACTCATCAAAACCAGTCCCTGCCCATGGTTATCAAAAGATACTAAACTAGCCTTGCACCACAGGGACAAAAAAATGGAAACTATATCAAAAACATAACCCTAACACCCTCCTAGAGTATAAGAAACTATGAAACTGCGCAAAAAAACTAATACTTAAAGACTGCGAAGCCCACTACTCCAAACTCCAATCCTTGCACTCAACAAATCCCTGAAAATTCTGGGACTCCATCTCATCCATGCTGCAGCCTGGCAACAAAGAAACCCCCTGCCCATCAACCTTCCTCCACATCCTTCTGCCTCAAGCCCATCCCCACAAACACTATAAAAAGACTTCTCCTCAAACTCAAACCCTGTCGCAATGCAGCCAACCTTTCACCCACCTTCGTCAAACAGTCTGCACACAATATTGCCTATCCCATCTCTATTCTTAAAAATAGATCCATACACGAATCATACATCCCTTCCATCTGGTGCCATGCTTTGATTATCCCCCTCCACAAAGGTGGCAAAAATAATGATACCACAAACTTCAGGCCTATTGCCATCCTTTCCCCTCTTTCTAAAATACTAGAGAAAACAATACAAGCACAACTCATGGCACACCTAACACTAAATAATCTTCTGTCCCCTACCCAACATGGCTTTTCCCCTGGCCACAACACCATGACTGCCCTTCTTTCCTTTCTTGAAACCATAAACCTCAAACGCGACTCGGGCAAGTTCGTATCCACACTATTCCTAGATCTGTCAAAGGCATTTGACACCATCTCACACAGCCTACTTATATCTCCTCTCTCCACCCTACACCTCTCTCCCACCATCGCCTGGTTTTCCAGCTACTTGTCCAACTGCCAACAAGCTGTCCAATGGAAAACGTCAACCTCCCCTTCCTTCTCACACCCACAGGTGTCCCACAAAGTTCTGTCCTTGGCCCTCTTCTCTTCAACTTATTCATTAACAACTTTCACCAATCCATCCCAGACTCATCTATCATCCAATATGCAGATGACTCAGTCATCTGCTCAGCCTTCTCCCCCTCCGAGCTCCTAGCAAAAACCCAACTAGCCTTCTCCAAAACAGAAACCTGGATGCAGTCTAACCATCTGGCACTAAATGCAAATAAAACCAAACTAATGTTTTTTTCCCCTACCAAAAACTCCTTTGACAAGTCCACATTCACCATACAGAGCCAAAACAACACCCTACTTTAAAATCATTCCCAACACCAAGCTTCTTGGCATCTGTGACACCCGTGCCCTGACCCAGCAATCAAGGAGCCTCAATCCTCACCACTAACACTAGAAAAGGTGCCTCATATAGGAGGAAAGGATAACAAATACACACAGTAAAGTGCAATTTCCCTTAATAGCACACAGAGATCACAGTCAGTCCAGGGCTGGTCGCTCCCTTGCTCTCAAGGTCCCCAATAAGATTCCCCACTGGCAAAACTATAGGGTCCAGATCTCAGCCTAGTGGGCAAGCTAAAACCTCTAGCACCCTGTCTGTCCAAGAAGTGCTTCGTCTCCCTGCCCAAGTAAATGACACACACACACACACACTTTGAGATAAGAGTTTACACAACCACTTCTGGGGAAGGCTGGCACAGGTTCTCCAGCTATGCCCCTTTTACCAGACTGTACAGTAGTACCAGCTGCCACCACCCACTAATAATTATCAGCTACTCAAAGGCCCTTAAAAGGGTGTCGAATTATCACTGTGCAATATTATTATCCAGTTGGTAGTATGACTACAGTCAAGGCTTATTTGAGTGGCTATGTACAGTCTTCAATATCTTACAGAATTATTGGACAAAGGGTTTGTCTTTTATGCCTAAAGTGGTTTCAAATGTGGCCTTCTCATCATGGTAGGAGTTTTACCAAAGGCATACAAGTACTCTAAAGAGCTTAAATTATCTCTACACAAACCAGCCACAGTTAAAAGGTTTTAAAATATTTAATAATAAATTAAAACCATAAGACAATACTTTCTACTACATACACACAGTGCTAGTCAAGAGTTCAGGGATCACACACACGTAGTTAAATAAATCAGTAGTACAGTTCTGACATCACAGAAAAACACAGTCTAATCTTTATAGTTCCAGCTATCTAAAAGAAAACACACTTCTAAAATAACTTACTTGCATAGAGCATAAGGCAGTGCTTAGCTGGATGTTCAAGACAAAAATGCTTAATGCCTTCTGGTTCTCTGTTTAAATTGAAACTGCAGTTCTGATAAAACATGACATCATTTCACACTTTCCTGGTGTTCCCAGGCTGACGGGAACTGCATTTACATTCTTTTACACTCAGAGCAATAAAGGACATTCCACATGTAAATTCTGGTTATTAACTTTAGCCTTAAAACAATAGGCAGGAAGCCTTCATCTAGCCGTACTGGAGCTGACTTTAGATCAAAGGGTCACAGCATGCTTTTACTGGGTCAGTAGAGAGCACTGCTGCCAAGTTTTTGTAACAGCATTTTTTTCATTTAAGACAACAAGCCTGTGATTCACATTCATATTTACAAATGATAGAATTATGTATAAAATTCTATCTGGCTAGGCTGACAGCCTTCACCCTTCTCCACCAGTCTTCACAGCATCATTACTGATGAAGAACTAAAATTTGACACCCGCATCCGCTCCGCTTCCTAAGCCCCTCATCCGTCAAACTCTTGCATCCACCTTCCTACTCCCCTCCCTTAAGTATGGTGCCCCTATTTTCACCAATCTCCATCTTGGCCTTCGGTCCAAACTTGAATCCTGCTACCACAAGATCTCCAAATTTGCAGCCAATTAAAAAAAAACTCATCTCAACACTGCCACTCCCTCTCCACCCTCAAATGGCTTGAACTACCCAACTACCTCAGTTACCTACAACTCACCATTGCCCACAAGCTCATCTTTAAACCTGCCAGCTGTCCAGCTCTCGCTACTTCTTTAAAACCTTACATTCCCAACCGCTCACTCAGATCCAAAAACAAAATCTCTTTCAGGTCCACAAACCTGCACAACCTCCTGGCCATCTACTGGTGTACCACTCCTTAGCTAAACAGTGGAACTCTCTCCCCACACACCTACGCAACCTACCTAACCATACAAATTTCAAATCTCAGCTACTGTCTCATCTTTCTTTCAAATGGGAATGCCTTTGCCACACACGAACTTAAGCCCCCCATCCCACCTTGCAATGACTCTTCCAACTACCTCTACGGTTACTTCATACCACCGAAAACAATCCCTCCCCAACCAAAAACTAATTTTCTCTGCAATATCTACTGTACTATATTCCCCAATCTCAAATATACTATTACCCTCTCCATGCATTTTTCCTAACCTACTAATGGCTAGTAGCTATATATTTTGAAATGTTAAACCTACAATTGAGTTTATAACAAAAATACTCACTTTATGTAAATGTTGAAATTTCTGTATTGAATTATATCTTTTCATTTTTAAATATTGTGACAAGCCATTTGCAAATGTCATGGAACTTATCTGTAAATGTTTAATTAGCTGTATGAACTATGTCCTTTTGTAACATGTGAAATGTAACTTTCAATTATTGTGGAGTTTTCTCCCCAGCCTCCACTGAAAACGGGCTCTTCTTGGCCCAGCGTACTTCCCCGGTCATCAGACTTAAATAAATAAATAAAATCTAACCAAAATAAAAAAAAAAAGTCTTTGTTCCACCCAAACTTCTAATTCTTTCTTAAAATTTTCAATTTGATTGATCTTCCTAATTTTAAATGGAATCATATTCCACAGTCTACCAGCCCAATAATGAAAAAAGTAATAGTTTTATTCTAACAACTGATAACTTCCCAAAAAGATTATTCCTGGTATCTGCCTGATGACTTCCTTTATTTATTCTTACCCTTACTCCATAACTTTTTCCATAAAAAAAATTTTGAATTAAAATTTGCTCTCTCCTCACTGATCTATACTTAACAGAAAAGAAAGACTATTCCTTTACCCTTCTATTATATCAAATACCCCACATTCCTTTCATTTGTCTATTAAAGTATTACTAAATCCTTTCCAATCTTTCTAGTTGTCTGTGGTTATTTGTACAAATAGGGGCACCATATGCCATAATAGGGCTTACTGTTGATTATATATAAGCAATAGTACTTCATTTACCCTACTTACAATAGTCCTGAGAGCATTCCTAAGCTCATATTAACAATTCTTAAAGGCCACAATAAAATGCCTTCAAAATTTAGATATTTTATCAATTTATATATACCCAAATTCGAACAATTTCCACACTCATTGGATAATTATTAATTGCATAAGGATAACATTTATTGTTATATCCCTAGTACAGTACACGTCTTTTTATTATTAAATTTCACATCATTACAAACTGACCTTAGGAATAATTCATCCAGATATCACTGTAATTCATAATGATCATTTATGTGTGTTAGCACTGAATCAACTTTTGAATCATTCACATATTTGCATAACTACGGCTTACTGTGTCCTGGAAAGCTTGCCAAAAATACTCTAGAAAGGACTGGTCCCAACAGAGAATCTTGAGGAGCACCATAATTAAGCATTTATACCTTGGATAAAGTTTCACCAGTTTTAACATGCAGGATCTATAACCTAACCAGTTCTTTATCCATCTAATAAATAACGATTAATATCCTCCTCCATCAACAATGTAATAATTCTGTGATATGGTATACTGTCAAAGGCTCTTTATTGACTCTACTTGTTTTTAAAGACGGTATATATTTTGTTTTTTACCTTACATTTGTCGCACATTGCTTTGTGCCTTAAGGCTCTAGCCATCACTGAAAAGGATCCTTAGATCAGTCAATTTACCTGGTTAAGAAGCAGAATAAATGATAACTTAGTCCAATATACTATGTACAGAAGAATACTGGACATTTGTGGCTTTATTTTTGAGAGCTACCTCTCTAGTTAGAGGAGGAAAGGGGGCAAAAAGTAATGTTTGTTTCACATACTTAGGAGAACACCTTAATTGAACTTAAATGAAAATAAATGTGGCCATTTGCATGGCTGCTGTCAGTAAATACAGCAGTCAACCATTTCCAAGTTTTGAGCTGATGTTTTAAGGATGTCAGTATGTTCTTTTTGTTATGTAGTTATGTTGCTGTTTGATAACTAGGTGGTTTGGCTGGTCTAATGAAAGTTTTCAGCCATGACTTGGGCTGCAGTGAACAGCAGTAAAATGCAGTAGCATGCATAAGTACCAGGGTTAATGTTCTCTTCACCACTGGTTTTTAACATTTACTGTGTAATTGCAGCTGGAGAGCAGAGTTAACTTCCATACAAATATAAATGTAAATCACATACAGAGTAAGAAAGAGACATTTACAGTTTCAGTCATACAGCAAGATTTGCTTATAAAAAGCAAATATTCAGAATTATTGTCTGTCTAAATCATATACTGCAACACCTAAAATATGTAGGGTATAGTGAAGTCCTTTATTCTAATCATAGTCTGTTGGTTTTCATGTTGTTCCAGCATTGTGTATTTTGTACAGTTGGAACTCGCATGTTTGTGGCTGGCAGCCATCTAATGGGATGCAGTTTTAGTGCTACATTACATGTGAAAGGTGTAAGGATCCATATGTTGTAGTATTAAGCAGTGTTAGTTTGCTAGATACTGTTATACGCCTGTCCTTTGTAGATAGTGTCAAAAGCAGTTATTCTTAAGAGTTGAAGCACATGCGTGTTGTGCACAAATCAGTATAATGATGATCTGTTTCTGCTTAGAAGGTAAAATAAGTAATATATAGATTGTGTTAACTAGAAAAGTGGTATGTAGGCATGATCGGGAACAGTGTTGTTGAATGACTAAAACTGAATTAATGTTGTTCATTGATGGTATGGCTCAATTTAGTATAATTTCAGTTTGAGAATGTGTGCTGTCAAAGCAAGTAGAAAAGGATGGAGAATGCGGGCATCGATCCCGCTACCTCTCGCATGCTAAGCGAGCGCTCTACCATTTGAGCTAATTCCCCTGGTATAATTACTGTACAGTTGTTTTTCTTATGTATGAAAGAGCAGGTTACTCCATGTATTGTTGTGTTAATGCATTGTACGTGTATGAAAGTCATCAAGACATAATGATGCAGCAGTAGACAGGCTGTTTTTCTGACATGATACTGATTTGATTGATGATGCAGTGGTGTTGGCAGGCATACATATTTTCCTGTGTCACATAAATACACTGCTCCTGTTCCTACTTTACTTGTATTTCCTAAAAAGACTAACATCACCACAGTGGCTAATGTTCTGACTTAGTAGTACACCTAAGTATTTTGCATATAATTTAGTAGTTAGAAACAAGGTTAAAACAGTTATGTTTGACAGTTATTTTATATTATTTCCAGATTGTGCCCTTGCTACAGTGTGCAGCATCATTTAAAATATATGAGTAATGTGAGATATAACTAAAATTACACAGATATGCAATAGTTAGATGTTTTACAGGGGAAGGACATAATGCTGCAAAGTAGCAATTTTTCATTAATTATCTTGTGCAGGCAGAATTGTTACAAAGTATCACTAGCCTTTGAACATTGAAAGTGGCACCTTAAATATAATGGTTCGTGTTTTTTCTTTTTTTAGTGCTAGCATTTAAGACTTTGTTATTCCTAATGAAGCAAAACAAAAAAGGAAGCAGTTAATCAAGTGAGCAGTCCTTTGTTTGTGTTGAGGTTAGCACCCTGACAGAAAAAAGGAATGCAGGACTGTTTTGTATGACACATGCATTTAAGTAGTAGATGACACAGTGCGGTAGGTGCATAGCACTGATAATCTGTAGTGCATGGAGCACACTGATTACTTCTCATATTTGGAGGAAAAAAAATAGTTAAGGGCCAGAATGGAGCATGACCCGACCTTAACATTTGTTAAGCACCCCCTGCAGAAGTTGTTAAGGTCGGGTCCCGTGATAGGCAGTAAAATCTGTCTGTGCTGACTAGCAAAAGCAGCAGCAGAAGAAAATATTTGTTTATGCCTGCTGTCCATACCCTTGACATGTCCCTAACTTGTATAAAAAAAAAAAAAACTTGAGTTTCTAGAATAACAGGATGTGTGTGTTCGCTTGGATAATTGGAAGAATACAGACAATGAAACTGAAATGTGTGCCATTATTTAGTCACTTCAGGCCTCAATAATTTTTCTGAAAACCACGTTTTATGAGATACAGACGAAAAATATGAAGTAGTAATCTACATGTCCTGCAAAAAAATCTAAACACTTTAGAGGTAGTGGATATAAGAGTGAATGTAACAGACTTCATTACACTACCTCTTTGACAGCACTCATCTAAGTGTTTTATGAATGCCTGCAAAATACTTAGCAATTTTTTTCCCTGTTACTAGCAGTACGTGGAGCAGATAAAGCTGGATGTACTACAAAGAGTTATGATCATCTCACCAGTCATAACCCCTTATTATATGTTCTCGATGTGGATACCAAGATAAGCTCTCGAGGTGAATTCCTTGACATCCATGTCTTGAATACTTAATAAGCGGCTTATGATTGGTAAACTGATCATAATCCTCTGTCTAACACATGGAAGTGTTGTGATTACTGTCTTTCGGTTTTTCCCGGTTAGGGGTCGCCACAGCGGATCTCCGGTCCGCTAATGATTGGCAGTTGATTTTTACGTGCTGGCTTGCCGGGCCTAACGCACAACCTTCAACGAAGGAACGCCCATTCATGCATGTCGACACACAGAAGACGCTCTGAGAATCGAACGGGCAACGTCTAACTGTGAGGTGACAACGCTACCACATTACTATCCGAAATTATAAAAAGGTAAATCTGTTACATGCTACTGTAGTGGGAGACCCGGCCATAATGACGCTTTCATTGGTTAGTAACTTACTGTTTGATGTGTTATATTATTTCAGAATTTGAGTGTCATTAAACTTATGTACTCAGCTGAGGTTAACTAGCAACTTCACTTTATCCTTTACAGCAAAATGTGTTGGGATACACGTTTGTTTGTGCGTATCTTGTTTTTAGCCCTAAAATTAGTGGGTTTTTTTTTTTTTTTTTCATAGTACACAGCAAACACTTGAGTAGGAATCATTAGCACACAGCCTTGTAGCAATTCATAGTCCCAGGTTGCACTGTAATCCATTGAGCACAAATGTGCCACATATCATATATGTACATGACAGCATACTGTTCAGATGAAACTTGGTAGAGAAATAAGGTCTTAATGATAGGTAAATGTCTGAAGTGAATCTTTTCATAGGTCATGGTCGTATGTACATGAAATTAATTACCAGCGTGCACCTGCACTCCAGAAATATTGGTGTTGCGTATAGCAGGTTCAGTTCAGCGGCAGCATACTTTAGCAGTTAGCCCCGCCACATTCCCCTTACTATGTATGAGGCAGTACTCAGTGCCAAAGGAAGTGTTGCCATAAATGGCTGATGTAACTATCACTTCACCGATCAGACGACTGCTTTAGAATAGATAGGACATTGTATGAGGGCCATGATTGACCTATGTTGTAGACACACACACACACACACACACACACACACACACACACAGTCTTTTCAAATGCATGATCTTCTCATACCTGTGAAGAACAAGTTATGTATACGCTTTTTTATAGCTTTTTCTATGTTTGCCACGGGGACCTTTCAGAGACCAGTGGGAGGTCATGGGTGTTTCATATCTAGTGTACTCATTAAGTTCCCTAACATGATGCTTCTACGTGTAGATTCAGTGTCCTAGCAGACGACAGGACTGAGCTGACATCGTGTGTTCCTTCAACTATGTTTCCCACCTCCTCTTGGGTACTGGGTTGTGTACATTACATGCATATAACAATAAAAGCACCACCTGGCTGCCTCACAGTCATAGATGTTTGTGAACAGGCATTGACCTCATTCTGTCCACTTCTAGGTAGTGTATAATGAAGGTGGGGTAGTAACCAGCGTGTCCATGCAGCACCTTGGCAGTTCCCATGATTCATTTATATCGCACACCCCTTGGCAATATCACTGCTTCCTTCATAGTAATATGTGACATTCCACGCGGACATTTAGTTGATAATTGCAGGCATTCTAGCTAATGTTGATGTATGTAGTTACATGTGTAATATGTCCAAATATTAGAATTCCCAGTGTTGTTATAAGGCTGTGCTAGTCAATGCTTGGGCAAACCACATTTTGCATCGGAAATTCTCATATACACCAAAGATGATATGCACAATGCAAAAGGGAGGGTGGAGTAAGTTACACTTATTGTCATGCGCATAGTTGGCTAGGAGCACACTAATGCATGGCTTTATACACACAGACTGGGTAAAGGGTGCATGTCACAGGATGTGGTGATATTTGTCTTATTGTGAAGGGTACTCTGTGTCAGGGATAGGTTTCTTCAGTGTTTGGATGGGATTACAACTTTGTAACTGTGAACTGTGAACACTGCTGACTAGTTCTAATTTGACTTTGGGGGTCCCTCCCTAGCAGGAGTGGTGTATGATTCCTGTGCTGTATAACCTAGATGGCATCCTCTGGTGAGGTGTCCTGTCAGTGGGGACTCTGTCTTTGCCACCCATGATGAGGGTTGGCAGAACATCATACACTTCCAGACACAGGTGAGGACTGTGAACCCTGTGGTTGGCCCATTCCATAACTATTACAGTGGGACAGTGATAGTGGCTCTAAAAAACCTTCTACATGAATATTCAGATGGAAATGGTGTGTGCAGTCATTGATCCCTCCCTGGAATCTCATGACCTAGCTGAATAATGAGCTTCATGATGGACTGTTAAAGCACACTACCTTATACTCTAAAATCATTCATTGGGTTTTTTACCACATCCTCTTCCAGAGTAGTTCTAACCACGTTTCCTCACACCCCCTCTACCTCAGAAGTATTTCACTATCTACCATACAGCACCTCCACCCTCCTTACATCCATCACAAAGAATTTCTAGCCACCCCTACTACCACAAACTACTTCACTCCTAACCATAGCCTGGCTCCTTCCTCTCCTAATTTACTTCTCTTTCTAATATTTTACTCTGCTCCATCTTAATCTGTTAAGCTACATGTTATGTCATGCCCTTATATTATTGTATGTGTAACTATTGCAATCTTACCATATTTCATCATATGTGCAGCCATTCCTTATTGCAATAATTTTTTTGTGAATGTTATCAAAGTTGTGTTTGTATATGTAACACTGCTGTTTGATATCATTGTACATTGTTGTCATTTTATTGCCAACTGGCCAAGGTCGTAACTGAAATGGGCCTTTGGACCAGTGTACTTACCTGGTTAGCAAATTATGAATGCATTTATCTTTATATACCTGCTGAATGTATACACTGTTAATGACAGTACTACTCTCAAGTTCTCATCTCCATTACCACCAAAGATATTTTCCATCTTAACTGTTTCTGCATCCAGTCTTCACTTGATCTTTCTTTATCTCTCATCCTTTCTTTTCAGATATCTTAATTTTTATCACATTTTCTGTGCAGAAACAGATGTCTGTTTACATTACTGATTTTGTTTTGTGACTCTGTCTTTCATGCAATAAAATGAGTACACATCCACTATTCTTTAACTGCTTTTCTCAAATTCATCTTAAGAAAAACTTTGTTAAATCAGTGTTGGCTGCTATGAAATATGTGTTCCTTTGCCTTCACTCAGCATAGCGTGTCAGTGTTATACATATAACACTGCAGCAGTATGTGACTTCATCTCCCAAAATATTTATGTCATGGACTCCTGTCTGTTGAGAATAGTCTTGTTAAGTTGGTCAGCACTCCTTCAACACTGCAGTGAATGTCAGTGAGTGCTCAGTGTTTGTAGCAGGGCATCATTTTGAGCAAGGCTGAAATTGTCCAGCTTATCCTCCGAACATGCAGACACTTAATATTGCACGATAAAGAGCTGTAGACTGAACTATGAACTATTGGGCTTTACTATATGACAGCTGCAGCCAAAGGGCTAATTTGTGTAAACCATATTATATTGAAAGGGATGGCTATGGATGTATATAGCTGTATGAAGCTTTTCTCCCTATGCCTGCACTGAAAAGGGGTCATTCCTGAACCGGTCCGACTTACCTGGAAAACAAATAAATGAAACACTGTACCTGGATGATTGTACATCTGCTGATTAATCCTAAATGCTCCCACTTGTCAGGAGCCAGCTGTGACACGTTCAGAGTCATGCATCCCAAAGAGGGCCAGTGCATTGTGCGGTATTTCCACTTGAGATGCAGTTTGCATGCTAAGAGTGTCCATGCAAGATATGTCATGCAATGCCAACATACTTCTGTTGGATACCTGACTTTGCTGGATAGCGGATGTTCCTTTAACAAGATGTAGCTAGGATATGATGTGGTCAGCCTGCAGTCTTTATATGCAGTACTGCTGGACATAAATCTGCTGAAAGTGGAACTAACCTGGTGCATCATCCTCAGAGACACTGGGTGCATCCATCCTCATTCCCATTTCCACTCTTCCAGGGATGAGTCCAGAACTGACCTTTCCTTATAAAGACACCAGAGACTCCCCTGGGTCTGTCAGCTTGCTGCTTCCTGGTGGACGCCTTGAGGTCAGCCTCTCGGCTGCTATGAAATATGTGTTCCTTTGCCTTCACTCAGCATAGCGTGTCAGTGTTATACATATAACACTGCAGCAGTATGTAACTTCATCTCCCAAAATATTTATGTCATGGACTCCTGTCTGTTGAGAATAGTCTTGTTAAGTTGGTCAGCACTCCTTCAACACTGCAGTGAATGTCAGTGAGTGCTCAGTGTTTGTAGCAGGGCATCATTTTGAGCAAGGCTGAAATTGTCCAGCTTATCCTCCGAACATGCAGACACTTAATATTGCACGATAAAGAGCTGTAGACTGAACTGTGAACTATTGGGCTTTACTATATGACAGCTGCAGCCAAAGGGCTAATTTGTGTAAACCACATTATATTGAAAGGGATGGCTATAGATGTATATAGCTGTATGAATAGCTATGGGAATTCATGTAGCAGGTACATGCCAGAGGTTGGTCAGCTGCACTCCTCACAGGGCTCAGCTGCTTCATCACCACAAATATGCTCAGCATGAGGCAGTCATCCATGCTGCCAACCTTAGGAAATGTTGTATCTTTCGGCTTTTCCCAGTTAGGGGTCGTCACAGCAAAACTTCGGTCCGCTAATGATTGGCAGTAGATTTTTACGTGCCGAGTTGCCAGCTCTGATGCACAACCTTCGATGAAGGTATGCCCATTCACGCATGTCTCCACACAGAAGACGCTCTAGCTGAGAATCGAACAGGACGTCGTACTGTGAGGCGACAATGCTACCGCAGCTCCCAACCTTAGGAAATGACTTGAGGAAATGCTGGTGATGTTGCCCTGTGGGTGTGTGTAAATAAATTTGTATATGTAGATACAGATACATGTGTGTGTGTGTATATATATATATATATATATATACACACACACACACACACACACACACACACACACACACTTGTATGGGTGTGTAGTTCTAGTGCAGTCTAAATTGCTTAACATGAAAATGGTCGATAAAAGATAGCTAAAACAGAATATCGACAGAATCAGTATTACATCAGTGAGAGGTATATGCCCTTTCCAAATTGTAGTACGACCTCAGAGTTGGTATATTTAATTACCAGGATATGAGGTGTGCAAGGGGCTTGATTTGATGTCTTTAGTTTCCATCAAAATTTTTGGTTTGGACCTTTTCTCTCAGCCATTATCACATTGATTTTTTAAGCAGTTTAGACTAGTGTCACTGGATCTGTATGTCACTTGATCTGTATGTGTTGTGCGTATACACAGATATATGTATACATGCACGCAAACACACACATCCAACATATATATATATATATATATATATATATATATATATATATATATATATATATATATATATATATGTATATATATATATATATAAAGATAGCTATGTGCGTATATACATATATATGTGTATATCTATATACGGGTCCCCTTCAGATCATTGAACTTTTAAAAACTCTATTTTCATATGGCCGAGACCATATGACTGAACTTTTAAAAGTTTTGAATGGTCTGAACAGAGATTTCCATACAGCGCGGAAAGGGAAGATTTCCCTTTTCCACATTGTAGTGCAATCTCAGAGTTGGTATATTTAAATAGCCGGGGGTGTGGGGGGGTGGAGGGGGGCTTGCCCCCCTGCTAGAAACATTTACTTTTTTTTTTAACTTGTTCGAACTTTTAAATGTTCGATCATATCATCTCAGCCATATGAAAGTCGAACATTTGAAAGTTCAGTCATGTAAAGTAGACCCGTATATATATGTATGTATATATAGAGAAAGAGAGAGAGGTATGTGTGTATTTATATATATATATATATATATATATATATATATATATATGTATATATATATATGTGTGTGTGTGTATGCATGTATATATTTATATATATATATATATATATATATATATATCTACACACACACACACACACACACACACACACACACACATGGATATAAAAAGTTTACACACTCCTGTTAAAATGCCAGGTTTTTGAGATATAAAAAATGAGAGCACAATAAATCATTTCAAAACTTTTCCACCTTTAATGTGACTTATAACCTGTACAATTGAAAAACAAACAAATCTGTTAGGGGAAAAAATAAAAAACATACAATAAGCTGGTTGAATAAGTGGGCACTCCTTAAACTAATACTTTGTTGAATCACCGTTTGATTTAATTACAACATTCAGTCTTCTTGGGTAGGAGTCTATCAGCGGTGCATATCTTGACTTGGCAATATTTGCCCACTCTTCATTGCATAAGCACTCCCAATCTGTCATATTGCGAGGACATCTCTTATGCACAGCCCTCTTCAGGTCACCCCATCAATTTTCTATTGGATTTACGTCTGGGCTCTGGCTTTGCCATTCCAAAACTTTAATATTCTTCTGGTGAAGCCATTCTTTTTTTGATTTGGATGTATGCTTGGGGTCATTATCATGTTGAAAGGTGAAATTCCTCTTCATCTTCAGCTTTCTAGCAGACGCTTGAAGATTTTGGGCCAAAAGTGACTGGTATTTGGAACTGTTCATAATTCCCTCCACCTAGACTAAAGCCCCAAATTCCAGTTGAAGAAAAGCAACCCCCTAAGCATGATACTGCCACCAGCATACTTCCCCGTGAGGATGGTGTTCTTTTGGTGATGGGAAATGTTGTTTTTGTGCCAAACATACCTTTTGGAATTGTGGCCAAAAAGTTCAGCCTTGGTTTTTTCAGACCATAACACTTTCCCACATGCTTTTGGGAGACTTGATGTATTATTTTGCAAAGTTTAGTCATGCCTGAATGTTTTTCTTTGTAAGAAAAGATTTCCATCTTACAACCCTACCCCGTATTCCAGATATATGGAGAATATGGGAGATTGTTGTCACATGTAGTACACAACCAGTACTTGCCAGAAATTCTTGCAGCTCCTTCAGTGTTGCTGTAGGTCTCTTGGCAGCCTCCCTGACCAGTTTTCGTCTTGTATTTTCATCAATTTTGGAGGGACATCCAGCTCTTTGCAACATCACTGTTGTCCCATATTTTTTCCACTTTTTGATGACTGTCTTCACTGTTT
Source organism: Protopterus annectens (assembly GCF_019279795.1). Taxonomy (NCBI): domain Eukaryota; kingdom Metazoa; phylum Chordata; order Ceratodontiformes; family Protopteridae; genus Protopterus; species Protopterus annectens. The sequence continues at coordinate 1,206,574,474 of NC_056743.1, forward strand.
TCCATGGTTTATCCAATGCTGTGGAAATTTTTTTTGTACCTTTCTCCTGACTGATACCTTTCAACAATGAGATCCCTTTGATGCTTTGTAAGTTCTCTGCGAAGCATGGCTTTTGCTGTAGCTGGCAACTAAGTAAATGTCAGGAAAATCCTACTAGTACAGCTGAACTTTGTTTGGGGTTAATCAGAGTCCCTTTACTTGATGGCAGGTGTATACCCAAGAAGACTGAATGCTGTAATTAAATCAAAAGGTGCTTCAACAAAGTATTAGTTTAAGGGTGTGCACACTTATACAACCAGCTTATGGTATGTCCCCCCCAACAGATTTGTTTCTTTTTCAATTGAATTGTAAAGGTTATATATCGCATTAAAGGTGGTAAAAGTTTTGAAATGATTTATTATGGTCTCATTTTTTCATATCAGAAAAAAAATGGCATTTTAACAGGGGTGTGTACAGTTTTTATATCCACTGTGTGTGTGTGTGTGTGTGTGTGTGTGTGTGTGTGTGTGTGTGTGTGTGTGTATATATATATATATATATATATATATATATATGTGTGCATGTATACATATATATGTGTGTATATATATTTATATATAAAAAAGGATAAATATAGAGGCCTTGGCCTTACCATAGTATAGGGCAGTTTGTCCTGATATCATAGTCATCTCTATTGCCTGTGTACAGTACAAACAATATGCAGATGTAGACAGATGTTCCTTTGGCTAGCCATATGTGAGTTCCTGTCCGAGGGAAAGGTATGTAAATGCAGCATACCGCACACTTTCAGATGCACTCGTCTCAGAGGTGGTTATAGATCCAAAAAGTTATGCTGTTCCTTCTCAGTACTGCTGCTCAAGTACCTAGTATGGCTTCCTATAGCTTTCCATATGTATACATACATGGGAAGCTGCACTGCTGCTCAAGTATCCAATATAGATACCCAGATCTGCATAACTTAGCTTACATAATGGCATTGCACTTCTTAAAGTATTGTTATACATGTCTGCAGGATGCAGAGGCAAGTCAGACTAGGTTGAATGAACATCTGTGAATTGCTGTACAGCTGAGACTTAAAGCCTTGTGTATTTGCTCATGGCTAAGAGCTCATGGTGGAGACCTGCATGAGTACAAGTTTCACTGCTTTGGAGCTACTTGTTGTTCTACCCACAATTCATAAGTCATGCTGTTTTTGTTCCTTGAAAGACTTACTCCATTTTCAGAGGATATTAAAAAAAAAAAGAGTGGCAGCTTGTACTAATAATGCCTTTTTTAAAGTACCTGCCTGGTGATGTGTGAAGAAGAGCAAGATTGTGTTGTGTATCCTTCACATTGAGTTCAGGGAAGAGCTACTAGATCGCTGAGATGCCACCTTTAGACAAGTTTGTGCCTGATGTGACCTTGCCAAGGTGTTAAACTGTTCCATGGGCATTATCAGGACAGGAGAACTGTGTAAGTACCCAGATTATGTCCATGCATAGTCCGAGGCAACATTGGCTTGAGTGGAATAGTAAATGGATAGCAATTTACTTTTTTGTTTTATTTTATGTTTGACGTTATTTTTGCTTCTGGCAAGGTCAGACTAGGGAATGTGTGCTATTTCGGTGTCAGTTGGAGGTGGTGGTTACACTTAATGATGTATGTCAACTACTTTTAATGCTACATGCATTTCATACACCCTATGTGATGTATCGCCCATTTACAGCTGTCCTATTTTCTTTGTAGCAATGTTAATGTATGCACAAGGATCACACACTGAAGTGCTGCCTGTCACGCAGCTAATATATTTATGGGGCTGTGCCTTGTACTCCTCTTCTGGAATCTTATCTTAGACTTGAGACAGTTTTCTGATGTGTTTTTCTTTTCCATTGTGTGCAGAGTTTGATATTAATTATAGAACCTATTGCAGGATGCTGGAAAGTGTATTGAGTAGTTACAGTAGTTCAACTCTTGATTTATTGGCTGTTTTGCAAATATGTAGAGTTCATTGTCTGGATAGATTCAGTTTTGTCAGATTTTGCTTTCTGTCTTCTCATGCAGGTCTGGATGGCAAATATGCTCAGTATGCAATTCAACTGTGACTTGCCTTGCTGAGGCTATTGCTGAGGAGTATGAGGGTGAAGAGACTGTGAACGCATTAAAACAGAGGGGTATCTTGGTCCATCACTGACAGATAACCCTGCACCTTTGCCTGACATATTTTTTCTGCAGTCAGAGTAGATTATTGAGACTCCATTGAGGAGAGCAGTGGGCTGGTGGGTGGACCTGATAGAGATCCTCTTGGTGTGGATAGGATGTTCACTCACCTTGCCCATATCCCCAAACCAGTCTGATCCATCAGTTGGTGATGGATCTCAGTAATATCCCTTTTGGCTGTAGCAGCAGACTGCATGCGGCTGCACCTTACCTCACTGCCCCCTTTTTCTTGTGTCCCTCACCATAGCCCATGCATTCTCCGCTCCCCCATCAGCGCTTGTCTGTTTGCTTCCATCACACACACACACACACACACACACACACACATATATATATATATATATATATATATATATATATATATCCCTACCCCATAGTGAGCACATTCACCTGTTTGTGTGCTATGCTGTTTGCATCTGTCTGCCCATGTACATTGTCCTTTCCCCTTTCCCTTTAACCCTACCCCATCTTCTCTTCTCTCTTTAAAAGCAAAAAGTGTGCCCTATAGTTAAAAAAAATGTAGTCAAGAATCTTCCTCCATTCTCCCCACTTGAAAATGTTTTTCTACTTTATGTCCCCTGCTTACTGACTACATATTTTCCTACTTTCCTATACTCCCCTTTTAATTTTCTGACAAGTAACCATGATTGTGGATACCATAGCACTGCAGTTGTGAACATTCTATGGTTGTATCCCTTTATGCAGTGCTTTATGCCATCCTGCTGATTTTAAGTGTAGGCCTGTTGAGTTTTTTGTTTTTGGTTCTTGCAGGATCTGTGCAGTGTGGTATGTAGCAACTCTGTTTTGCTACCTTGTATTGTGTTAGTGCACACATTTGTCCACTTAGTTGCTGCTGTGCTCATTAGTGAACCCTGGATGGCAGCTATCTACATGACAGTGCTGCTTAGCTGTGCCAGCCTGGTGCAGAAGTGCAGGTGTGAGTTCAAGCCATGCTCTGTGAGGAAAAAATGATATTATACCTTCAGAAAAAGGCACCTAGAAGGTCTGTCTTTTTTTACCAAAAGCATTTTTTGAGTCATTAAACTTTCAATAAAATTCATATTCTTAAAAATTTATAGTTTAAGCTTAGTGAAAGAAAGATCTGGCTTTTTGTTACATGTTGAGGAGTTAGGCAGCTCCATTTGTAATTTGTGAAACCATTTTTGGCATATCAGTTACATCACCCAGCTTGTTTTCAGTACTTGTTGGCATGGTAGTAGGAAGGATGAAAGTTTAATAGGCTTTGAAGAAGAAAGGAGCACAAAATGAGGATAGAAGGGTGAGATATTTAGGTTTAAGAAAAGAAGGGCAAGGAAAAGCAGACTGAAGAGGTTACAGTATGAGGTAAGAAATGGCTGGATGTACACTTTGTAGTTGAATGGAAATTAAAGGTTTTATCAAATTGATGTAATTGACAGAAGGGTTTGGAGTTTAAGAACAAAATGGTCGCCCGGGGTTTTCTCTTGGTGCTCCAGTTTCCTCCTACAGTCCAAAGATGTACATTAGGTGGATTGGGCACAGTAAATTGGCCATATGTGTGAGTGGTATTCAAGAACGATAGCAAGGCTAGCCACCCGGCAGTGTGAAACTGGCTGTAGATGATTGTCATTGTTGAAGTGACACCCTGACTTCATGTGGAAAATAGGGAAAAAAAAGTTGTAAGAAATAACATGGTGTTAGAAAAAACAGTGGCAAACAACTTGGGCTGTTAATTATGGCATGTGTGTGTTTTGTATGAAAAAAAAGCAACTAAAAAGTAAGTTCGCCCAACGTGGGGCTCGAACCCACGACCCTGAGATTAAGAGTCTCATGCTCTACCGACTGAGCTAGCCGGGCTGTTACAGATGTGTTTGTTTTTTCCCTTAAAAAAAGGAAGAGCACTGGAAATGGAGGTGTCATTGAATGAAATGAGTGCTGGAAGTGAGGATATTTTTATGTGGTATTCAGTTATTGCACTTCTGATATCAAAAGGTCACGTTTTGCCAATATGACAGTATGCATACAAGTTTCATTTATATAATTGTAAGAGCATGTGATTAAAATAGGATGTTGCTTAAAATGTGTTGGCTGTCAGCTTTTAGTCTTTGTTTAAAATAAACCATAACAGAAGAGTTGTAGGGAGTGTTCTAGTATCACATTTCATATTTTCTCTCTCCTTTCATTTGCTGTTAGGAAACAGCATTATCTCCTCCCCAAGGAGCTTACGACCATTTTTAGTGTTTTCATTTGGTTAATGTGGTTCTAATAACATAAGATGCAATTAAGTTGTTGTTGCACCTAACTCCACAGCCTGTTTTGTTTTTTGTAGCTGTGTCGAAGAACTGATTCACAACTGAACTTTGTCAGCTTCAGTGGCGACAGTGTGTGAAATGGTCAAATTAAGACTGTAAAAGCACATATAAAAATATTCTTGCAAATTTTACAGTTGTTATGGGCTGAGCATGTTACTGGCCATTGTTTGATAAATGTTCTATCCCAATAAACAAGCATGTTACAGTATGTCAAAGCAGCATTGGTGAATGCCTTACTTCATAAATATCAAGAAGGCATAAGAAATAAAAAAAGAAAAAAAGCAAAAAAGCTTTAGAAATCAAAATAAACCTCAGCAGCCTACAGTTTAGTTAAAACATCATTTACTTTAAGTTGATTATAATAGCCTGACAGAGTAGTAGTCTCTGGTTTCCATCAGAACGGGGGCACAGATTGTTTCAGAGAACTGCAGCCATGCAGAAGAATTTTTATTTCCATTGTGTCTTTGTTAAGAAAGATTTCAGGTGACATGTTCGTGACACTTGTTGTTACAGAAAGACTGGGATATTGACCCATGATTATTAGTCAGCACCTTAGGCCTTTATTTGCCAGGTGGTGAGCCCATTATGTTATAGAGTGAGCAGTGAGATGTATGTCTTTGGTCGAGTGGTATAAAACAGGCAGTTGTGTTTTGCAGAACCTGAGGGCTATACAATTTTCCTTTGAGGCTTGTGAAACTAGGAGTAGGCTAGTGTTGTTTTTGTGCCAAATGTACCTTTTGGAATTGTGGCCAGAAAGTTCAACCTTGGTCTCTCATCAGACCATAACACATTTTCCCACATGGGAGACTTGATGCATTTTAACCAGGCCTGGATGTTCAACTCCACAGCACATCTTGCCTAAAAAGCTGACTAAGCTTTCACTTAGAACATTTCAGTTCACAAAGAATATATCTGCACATGTTTGCATTTTCCTCTTATGTTCATAACATTTCAGTTTGTAATCACAAGCACAGAATATAACTGCACATATTAACATTTTCCACTTCTGTTCTCCAGAACACATACAAGCCTGTAATAAGAAGTCAGTAATTTGTCATACAAACGACTCAATAGCACATCTTTCCTGAAAGGCTGCCTAAGCTTTCACTTAGGACATTTCAATTTACAATTACAAAGAATATATCTGCACGTTTGCCTAAAAGGCTGCCTTAGCTTTCACTTGGGACATTTCAATTTACAATCACAAACAAAGAATATATCTGCAGATATATTCTTTTTGATTGTAAATTGAAATGTCCTAAGTGAAAGCCAAGGCAGCCTTTTAGGTAAGATGTGCTCTGGAGTTGTCTGTATGATAAATTACTGACTTCTTGTTACAGGCTTGTATGTGTTCTGGAGAACATAAGTGGAAAATGTAAATATGTGCAGATATATTCTGTGCTTGTGACTGCAAACTGAAATGTTATGGGAATTTGAATCTTGATACTTTATAAATAGGCTTTTAGAAGTGTATACATATACATTCAGTTTCTAGTTCAGTCAGTGGCATGTACCTTGTAGGATGTTGCTTTAAATTTGCTTGTTTACACCAGAACATTGTATTGGTTGGTTTTAATCATGTGTCTCAAGAGGATATTTGAACTAAGAGCTGTTTTTAAAATGTATTAGACGTCTGAAGAAGTGGAGTTACCCACGAAAGCGCTTGTGTTGAATAAAGATTTTTATACTAGATTCTACAGCCGTGTCAAAGTCCTGGTGTTTTGCTAGTTATTCTTAAGAGTTAAAGCACATGCAATGTGTGTCCCCATCTAGATCAGTATGATGATGATCTGTTTCTGCTTAGAAGGTTAAATAAGTAATGTATAGATTGTATTAACTAGAAAAGTGGTACTTGGGCATGATCGGGAACAGTGTTGTTGAATGACAAAAACTGAATTAATGTTCATTGATGGTATGGTTCAATTTAGTATAATTTCAGTTTGAGTATATGTGCTGTCAAAACAGGTACAAAAGAATGGAGAATGCGGGCATCGATCCCGCTACCTCTCGCATGCTAAGCGAGCGCTCTACCATTTGAGCTAATTCCCCATGTATAATAATTTTAAAGTTGTTTTTCATATATATGAAAGAACAGGTTACTCCATGTATTGCTTTTTTAATGCATTGTACTTGTATGAAACTCATGAAGAGATAATGATGCAGCAGTAGACGGGCTGTCTTTCTGACATGATACTGATTTGATTTCAACTTAGTGGTGTTGGCAGGCATACATATTTTCCTGTGTCACATGAATACACTGCTCCTCTTCCTTCTTTACTTGAATGTCCTAAAAAGACTAGGATCACCACAGTGGCTAATGTTGTGACTTGGTAGTACACCATAGGGGTGGTTTTGTAATTCTGACTTATTATTTATCTGGGGGTACCTTCATCTGTGGTGGGCTCAAATAACCATACAGTTACATTTGACAGTTGTTTTATATTATTTGCAGATTGTGCCCTTGCTGCAGTGTGCAGCATCATTTAAAAATGTACGAGTAATGTGAGATATAACTAAAATTAACAGATATTCAAGACTTGGCTGTTTTACAGGGGAAGGACATAATGCTGTAAAGTAGCAGTTTTTGAGTAATCATCTTGTCCAGGCAGAATTGTTACAAAGTAGCAATAGCCTTTGAATATTGCAACTGACACCTTAAATACATTGGGTTCTTGTTTTATTAATTACTTTAGTACTAGAACTTGCTCCAGACCGATGTCAGAAAAAGTTAATAATTGTATTTCTTGTGGGAAACAAATACCTCATAATGACTTTCATTCTTATTGTATTCCTTGCCTAGGCCCTGATCTGTACGTTGCTAATTGCAGGTTTTGTGCTAGATTTAACCAACGCACAATTAAGCGTTGGTACGATTTTGCATTTCATTACTTTGGCAGAAGATTTAATTGGATAGCCATCAGACTACCACAATTCACAAGAAAAGCAAGGAAAAGGAGGTCCAAAACTGACAAGGCTTCTTCTAAGCCAGTCGCCGGTTCTCAGTGAGGCGCACCTCAGAGCCATGGAGCAGACTAGGCCGCTGGAAACTCAAGGTATTGGACACTTGGAAAATATTCCCTCAGATGGGTCCGGAGCCGCTGAGCAGGCATCGGCTTCTGAGGGTGTTTTCAGGCCTACACAGTTATATGTAAAACAAGGCAAAGACTAAAGCACCACTAAAGACAAAGAAACAAGTGCAGCAAGCCCATGGACAGGCCTCCATGCCTAAAAAACAGATGCTCAAAATGGCCGAAGACCTAATTACTTTGATCAGGGGTTCCCATCCCCCTCCTGATAAGAGGCCTAGGCAAGAGACAGAATATGAATCTTCAGATCAGGTTTCCATTTCCTCTTACTCCTCTTCTGAACAGGAATACTCTCTTCCTCCCTATGAGGACTCTGCTGCTGAAGAATCTATCCCTTCAGCCTCTCCTCCTGAGGATTATTCTTTTGGGGAAACCCTGCATACCATGAGGGAGCACTTCCACTGGGAGAGCCAAGACTACTCAGAATCTAAGAAAAGGCTCAGAGACTTTCTTTTACTACCTCAGCACAGGCCTCTTGCTATCCCCCCTGTTTTAGACATTGTAGATGATGTATTTTCAGAGTCCAGCCTGTCTCCTGACTCTTTACCCCCTGCACCTGTTAAGCCAGACAGATACTACAGGGTTCAAGATTCACATAAATAAAAACCCTGCTGCTGACCCAGAAACTATTTCTCAGGGTCCCAAAGGGGTCAAGGCTTCCACTGCAAAAAACCCTATCCCCTCTGATAGGGATTCAAGGGCACTGGACAGATGGGGGAAAAAGGTTTACACTTCTGCTACCTTGGCTGTGAGGGCTTTAAATTGTCAATTTCATATGCTTAAATATCAGCAATACTTAATGTCACTGCTTAAACAGAAAATATTAACAAATTCTGAATGTGCAGAAAACAAGGAAATGCAGGATTTATTGCATGCAACTGAACAAGTGGGAAGCATACTTTGCAATGTGGTTTTGATTCTCTGGAGGCCTCTTGCAGGGCTGCTGTTACGGGTTCTGTCATTAGGAGGCATGCTTGGTTAAAGGAACAGAATCTGCCTGATCATGTTAAAGCAAAATTATTAGATGCTCCATTACAGCATGATACTTTGTTTGGTGTTAAAGCAGAAGAGGTGTTGAAGAAAATGGAGGACAAAGCAAAATCTATGCAGACAGTTAAGGATTTCTTACAGGTGCAGCCACCTAGATTTAGCAGGAACTGGCCCACAAAGAACTGGTCCTTTCCAGTGTCAGACAGGCCACAAAGAGGCAGATACAGATGCCCCAGAGGCAGACCCCAGCCTCAAGGTTCATACAGGCCTAAACAATGGGGTGCTTCTACCTCCAAAAGCGGAGAAGACAAATCACAGCCATACAGGAAACAGTCCCAATGACTTTCCTCTGCCAGCACCAAGCACTTATCTTTTGGCAGCCCCCTTAGGGGGGAAAACTAGCACTTTTTTCACAAAATTGGCACAATCACCCAGGACAAATGGGTCTTGAATATAGTGTCTCAGGGCTACAGGTTCCACTTTCACACCCTGCCAAGGGCAAAAGGTATGCCAGACCTGCCACACAATCAATGGGCAGAGGCACAAAAGCAAGTTTCATCCCTCATGGACATGAGGGCCATTCAGCGAGTACCACAGCAAGAGCAGGGACAAGGATTTTATTTGAGACTTCTCTTGGTACCCAGAAAGGACAAAGCCTGGAGACCAATACTGGACCTGTCTATTCTAAACACATTTCTGGACATTCCAAAATTCAAAATGTTGACTCTGCAGCAGCTTCTGCCCATGCTGGGCAAGAAGGCTTGGCTTGTAACTTTGGACCTAAAAAGGAATACCTGCATGTCCCAATCAATCTTGCAGAAGATACCTCAGATTCATAGCTGGCTCAATGCACTACCAATTCTCTGCACTGCCCTTTGGCTTATCTACTGTGCCCAGGGTCTTCACAAAATGCCTGGCACCAGTAATTGCATTTTGCAGACAAAGAGGAATTCAAATATATCCTTACTTGGATGACTGCCTTATTCAAGCAGAGAACAAGGACATTCTACTAAAGCATCTGGCGTTTGTAAAAAGATTACTAATTTGCCTAGGGTACACAGTAAACGAAAAGAAATCAAAACTAGTACCCTCTCAAGAGATAATATTCCTGGGTGCAAGCTTAAATACAACTGCCCAGATGGCTTATCTCACACCAGACAAACAAAGGCAACTGACTTCTTCAAAATGTTGGCAACAAAGACCCAGTTATCTGCAAGAAAAATTCTGCAGCCTTTGGGCTTCATGGCATCCTGCATTCTGCTAATTCCATATGCCAGACTGCATATGAGGAAACTACAATGGTATCTAAAAAGTGTTTGGACTCAACATTGCCACAGCCTGGAAACATTAATTACCCTCATTCCCTGCCTGCAACAGGAGTTTTGATGGTGGGCACAGGCCTGTCACCACAACAAGGGACAGCCATTCACTTTACCCACAGCCAGGCAGACACTAACAACGGATGCATCAAATTATGCCTGGGGGCCCCACATGGCAGAAAAATGTATTCAGGGCACATGGCCCGCAAGCCAGATGCATCTTCATATCAATCAAAAACAGATGCTAGCTGTTCAAAATGCCCTGACAGCTTTCAAGGATCTACTTCATCCAGGACAACTACTGATAAAGATGGACAATACTACAGTCATGAGGTACATAAAGCAAGGAGGCACACATTCCTACCCCCTCTGCAGACAAGCCATGACTTTGTGGGACACAGCATTGACTTATCAAGTTCACCTGCAAGCACAATTCCTGCCAGGAAAGATAAATACTCTGGCAGACGAACTAAGCAGAAACCTCATGGATCCCCACGTGGAAACTGGATCCACAAGTCTTCAGCATGATAACAAGGAAGTGGGGATGCCCAGACATAGATCTATTTGCCTCCTCACAACTGCCAACTACAGAGATTCTGCACAAGGACTTATCACAAGCAAACATGGAAAGTGGATGTATATGCCTTTCCTCCACTGCCTCTCCTCCCCAAGGTACTCCTAAGGTCAGACAAGAGAAGCCAAAAATGATACGGATTGCCCCAGACTGGCCACGCCAGCACTGGTACCCAATCCTAAAGAACTTGCAACAAAATAATCAGATCCTGCACAGCCAACTCAGGACCTTAAATCTGGCAGCATGGCGGATAATGTAGCCATTCAGAACACTCCTCTCCAAAGCTGTGATGGATGTTATTTTGGAGGCCAGGAGGCCCAGTACCAGAAAATCTTATGCAGAAAAATGGAAGAGATTCTGTGCTTGGAACCAGGCACAAGGAATTGACACGTTTGTTCCAAACATTCCTCAGATTTTACAATACTTAACTGAGATGCTGGACAGAGGCCTATCCTTTTCATCAATTAAGATCCATGCCTCTGCCATTTCAGCCCATTACAATATATAACCACCTATCTTTTCTCATTCTTTAATAAGGCAGTACCTCAGAGGGGCAAAAACCATAAAACCTCCAAGGAGAGCACCAATACCTGCATGGGACCTCAATTATGTCTTGGAAAAACTCACACTGCCTCCTTTTGAGCCAGCCTCAACAGCTGATATAAAATTCTTATCATGGAAAACAGCTCTGCTCCTAGCAATAACCTCTGCATGATGAGTCTTGGAGTTACAGGCACTTATGGCTGTGGAACCTTTTATCATTTTCCATCCAGACAGGGTTTCTCTGAGGACAAACCCGAGATTTATACCTAAGGTGGTGTCCAGTGTGGCCCTTAACCAAACCATTCACTTGCCTACCTTTTATCCAAACCCACAGAACAAGGGGGAGAGACTTCTGCATTCTTTGGACATACACAGACAGCTACGCTTCTACTTGGACAGAGCTAAAGCTTTCAGAAAGACTGAGCAACTTTTAGTGGCATATGCTGCAGGATCACAAGGAAAGGCTATCTCAAAACAGACCATTTCAAAATGGATAGGCCATTGCATTCATTTCTGCTATTCACAACATGGCAAATCAGTGCCTAAGGACATTAGGCCACATTCAACCAGAGCAGCAGCCTTCCTCAGAGGACCAAAGACATCTTAGAGGCTGCAACTTGGAGTTCAGTGCACACCTTTACAAAGCACTACCACTTACCTCTCTACTCTAAATCCAGAGCAGGCTTTGCCACTGCAGTTCTGCAGGGCCTCATAGCCTCTCCTAATCCTATTTAGCCCCAGCCACCCATCCTCAGCTTTGGGATTCAAAATGACTGCAACAGTGAAACACGATGAACATAGTACAGTTGTGTACCTACCATAAATGTAGATGTTCGAGTGTATTCACTGTTGCAGTCAGTTACCCTCCCACCATCCCCCTTTGTTTTGCTGGGTCTTATCTGTACTTCTCTATTCTATACAACCTATGTGGTGTATTTGCTTGTAGATGAAGGAAATGATTACCTTAGTGCATGCATGTTTATTGGCATAATTTTTAGCCTACCCTTTTGGGGGCACCTGACATCTGGGGCAAGAAAAACTGAAGAAAATGGTGTTGGCTGCATCTTTTATACCCTGGCACTGCGTCAGGGAAGAGGTGACAGCAACTGACGCTGGACCAAGACTTTGCAATTCAGGATGACTGCGGGTAGCCTGCCAGCAGGATAACCCAAGAGTAATGACTGCAGCAGTGAATACACTCTAACATCTACATTTATGGTAGGTACACAACTGTACTTTCTGCTGAGTCAGCGTAGCAGGAGCATTCTTTATGAATGGAGAATACTATATAATTTCATCAGCATTTGTTTCCACTTATATGTATTATTAGCATTGATATTTTGCAATAACACTGGTCTTGTACAAACTGACCTCAGGTCTGCTAGATTGTCTTACTGTAACACATCAGTAGCTTTAGTG